>NC_068912.1:46111550-46414581 GCF_023091745.1 Budorcas taxicolor | reverse complement strand
GTGGAATCTGGTTGGTAAAAATGTAATAGGAGATTCAAAACAGATTGATACTGTCAATTTTTAAAAATTAGGGCATTGTGCTATAGACACACAAAACAGAAGCAATGCCCAGCCAAGGCAGAACCATTTAGCAATGAGACGACTAAAACTCTAGAGGGTGAAATGGGTTCACCTAATAAAAAAAGTCAGTTTTGTTTGATGAATCAGTTATAAAAGCCCTGCTTTTTAGGAACAAATCTGTGGGAGGTTTCCTGAACTTCTCCTCTTCTATTTTGTCACCAGAAATATTTTCCTGTGGCATCTGTTAAGGATGCAAGTGTCCTAGTTACCACATTTCCTTATTTACTTTCAGTCTATTATCTCATTTTCACTTTCACAACATCTTCACAGCTCTTTATATATGTTCCTCCCTCCTCTTCTCCCAACTTAGAAGGACAATATTAAAAATGTAAGGGTGAAATATGTGAGAAAATAACATGAACAATTTAATGCATCTGGAAGCTGACAGGACAACTGAGTTATTCTTGTGGCTACATTGTTTAGTCGCTAAGTTGTGTCCTACTTTTTCAGATCCCGTGGACTATGTGCTACACTATATTACAAGTTTGAGAGTTTACACTGAAAACCCAATTAGTAGAAATAAGAGTTGTTCCAATGGCATGTGTAAAATGATATTAATAGGACCAGTGTTTCTTGAAACAAATTATACAGGAAAAAAGTTAAGGGACAGAATTCAGAGTGGCACGAAAAGAAAAGTAAAATAGAATAAAACAAATATAAATTTGGAGACATGAGGAAGAGTAGGGAGATTAAAAATATAAGGGAAATGAATATAGAGATAGAAAAAAATCATTTAAGTGGCAAAAAGCAATATACTTATTTTTGAGCTACTGTTACAATTCTTATTTTAAATAACAAGTACAATTCAAAATAGCAATGACCCTGGAATACAATGAAATAAATAGACAATGGAAATATAAACACACAATAGGGACAGAAACATAAAATCAAAGGTGATTTAGGAGAAACCAAATTAGAATATCATTTACAAAAAAATAAAGAAATAAAAACAGAGGGAAAACATTTAAAAGAAATAAGAAGTAAATACTGCAAAAGGAAAAGTTTTGTAGATTTTGATTTAATTCACTAATATTTAATAAATATACATATTAATACATTAAATTCAGCTACAGTAAATATTAAGAAAATCATGATCACAGCAGAGGTGAGAGTATTGTTTATATTTGTCTTTAAACGCAACTCAAAAATGAGATTGGAGAATCTGGTATATTCTTGAGTGCTCACTGCCAAGGAAATTTGAGCCTCCTAATTCAATTTAGGAAGAAAATCAGAAGTTCTTTGTAAATAAGTCTGAATAAAAAACAGGAGTGCTAGATCCAAAATGATCAAGGGAGAGAAAATGGAGAAGGTGGAATGACAAATAGCAATATGTGACTACAGAAAGAGGAACGAAATTGGGAACACAGGACATAACTAAATTAAAGAACGCAAAAATGCAGAAGAAAGCTGATAGTGTCCAGTATCTTCAACACCATCCTCACTCCTGCCATGTAATAGTTGCTCAGTTAATAACTAATGAATTAATTAAGCAAATGGGTGTTTCAACTACCAAACAATCATTTCAGGCTGTGTTCATCAATGAAAAAAGGATGAAGGAAAAGCAAATTGGTAGATTTGCCAGGAATAGTGTCAAAATGACTGCCACTTTGGAATAATAGACCTATTCTTGGAGAAAGATGAAAACACTGAATAATCTGAAATTAGGAACAAAAACATACAGATTCTTTGTGACTTGATCTACAGGGAAGAAATAGGTCTTCACTGTTGTCAAAGAACTGTTCTACTGGTTGCTTCAATTGCTTTTTTTTGTCACCAACCTTGGCACTCCTCTGGCCATATGTGTGGGATTCTTGGAACGAAAATGAATATTACATACAGTAAAGTACACCTATCCTGAAGGGAAAATGACAACCACATAACACCACGCAAAAGAATGCCAACAAAACAGAGAATTTGTTTTTGCATTTTATGAGACAATAAGCAGAAAGAGAAAGAAAAGTAGAGCGAACGACTGCGTGACAGAAAAGAGCGAGGCTCACAACACACAAGACCAAGAAAAGGGGGTGGGGGAGCCCGCTAAGGCAGAAACAAGGTAACGAAAGGACAAAACCAGCAGCAGAAAAGAACTGTCAGACACAAAACCCTCAAAACAATAGATACGGACAAAGGACCAAGATGACAGGAATAGAGCAGCATGGAATCTAGTCAGAAAAAGAAACAAAAATTTCAAATAATGGATTTTCTAACACCCCCGCTGTTCCGCCAGTGCACTGTGTCACAGCCTCACAGAACAGTGCATAATTTATTATGGTCACTCGCTGCCAGGCTGTTATAAAGGGCAACAGCTATACGAAAATACTCCCCACCGTTGGATGGCTTAATGATCTACCCTTTGTAGAGGGTAGGGCTGTGGAATGGCAGGCGAGGAGAGAACCACTTACAGGCAGGATGGTGTTATGCATATTTAGTGCTCTCCACCATGTGAAAGAAGGGTGAATTAACTCTGGGGGCACCTCTGTGGCGGGGGGTGTTTCACCCCTCTCCAGCATCTCCTGGATAATCGCCATCTCTCAGGGACAGTTTCTGAATGCCTGGTATCACACACTGCTTCCTTTAGGGGAGGGATGATGTAAAAATTGGAATGATGAAAAAATAGATTTTTAGAATAAAAACAGTCCTTGAAAATTAGCATTCATGACTGTAATACTGCATTATATTTTAATCACGTCTGGAGATTTAACAAAGAACTGTTAGGGTTCCTCTTTATAATGAATTTGGATTCAGGAAAAATAAATAGGACATAAAAATAAACATCATTAAAATCACTTTTACCATTCATTTTCAGGAACACGGCCTTTTCAGTAGTAGTATTTATATAGAAGAGCTTTCATTACTTTCACAAATAGCACTGTCTTCAAAGACAGATACATCAGTACGATAGGTATTCATTTCTATGGTCAGTAAAGCCAGGGATTACTTCTTTCAAATTCTTTTTTGAAAGACATTAGTACCCGAGGTTGGGAGCAGAGGTTCATGAATCAGATGCCCAGGACTTCGATCCTGATGCTACCCTTTGTGTGCTGTGTGGCCCTGCCACATTACTTACACTGGGTCCTCCCCTGTGTAAAACAGGAATTAATAATCCATACACCATAGAGTTGCAGTGTGGATTGCATGAGTTAGACCTTGCGTCAGAACATGGCAAACAGCAAGGCAGGTTTCACTGATGGTGTGAAAGTGAAAGAGCAGTTGCTCAGCTGTGTCTGACTCTTTTTTATCCTACAGACTATAGCCCACCAGGCTGCTTGGTCCATGGGATTCTCCAGGCAAGAAAACTGAAGTGGGTTGCTATTCCCTTATCCAGGGGATCTTCCTGACCCAGGGATCAAACCCAGGTCCCCTGCATTACAGGCAGATTCTTTACTGTCTGAACCACTAGGGAAGCCCAATCAGTGTGATTTGTACCTATTCTCAAATAATGTGGGGGATATTCAGGAAGCATTTGTAATCCAGAACTTTCTATCATTAGGTGGTGGGCATGGAGACAGGGGATAATAATGTCCTTAATCCTTCTGGAGGCCAAGCTGAGGTGGTATACTTTTCTTCCCCTTCCCTCTTTCCTGGGTACATACCTTGTTTATACAGGATAGCAAATGTGCAAAAGGAAGTCACAGTCAGACATTTTGACATTTTTCATCTTTCAAACACCTACAGTGACATGTGGAAATGCTTATTCTTACAAAATGATTAGTGAGTTCCAAAAATGGAATATTTGAAAAGGAGGTAGATTCCTGCCCAGGGCACAGGGAATTAGGAATAATATGTATATGTGAGCAGTATGTACTTCTAGAAAAACACGTTTAGAATGGATTTGAGACATATTGAAGAAATCATGGCATCTGGTCCCATCACTTTATGGCAAATAGATGGAGAAATAGTGGAAACAGTGGCTGACTTTATTTTGGGGGGCTCAAAAATCACTGCAGACGGTGACTGCAGCCATTAAAAGGTGCTTACTCCTTGGAAGGAAAGTTATGACCAACCTAGACAGCATATTGAAAAGCAGAGACATTACTTTGTCAACAAAGGTCCATCTAGTAAAGGCTATGGTTTTTCCAGTGGTCATATATGGATGTGAGAGTTGGACTATAAAGAAAGCTGAGCACCGAAGAATTGATGCTTTTGAGCTATGGTGTTGGAGAAGACTCTTGAGAGTCCCTTGGGCTGCAAGGAGATCCAACCAGTCCATTCTGAAGGAGATCAGCCCTGGGTGTTCATTGGAAGGACTGATGCTGAAGCTGAAACTCCAATACTTTGGCCACCTGATGCAAAGAGCTGACTCATTTGAAAAGCCCCTGATGCTGGGAAAGATTGAGGGCAGGAGGAGAAGGGGACGACAGAGGATGAGATGGTTGGATGGCATCACCGACTCAATGGACATGAGTTTGGGTAAAGTCCCGCAGTTGGTGATTGACAAGGAGGCCTGGCATGCTGTGGTTCATGGGGTTGCAAAGAGTCGGACACAACTGAACAACTGAACTGTACTGAAGAAATCAGGCACATGAAACCTAAAACATTTGTGGTGCAAAGATAACAAAAAATCAGAATAAGGAACTGTGATTGGTTTTACAGGCAAGTAAAATGACCTAAAATGTAAGTTCTTAAGCTACAAAAAATCAAGAACTGCTTTACTGAGTCATATTCATAAATCACTCTGCTCCAGACCTTCTTAATCTGAATAGCACAAAAATCCATTTTGCATGAAGGCTTAATTCATCAAATTACTCATTCATTCACTCATTCATTCATATCTTTATTAACCTGTCCAAAATATTTACTGAACCTATAATGTGTCAGAATGACATTAATCCTGGGTGTTCAGTGTAGAGTAAGTCACTGTAGCCATAGTTCCTTTGTCTGTAATATAGATGTTTATCTTCCCCCTCAAAGCTGATTGAGGAGTGGATGTGATTTCATGCATGGAAAGACCTAGCACATTGCCTAGAATAATATGGGCACTAAGTAAAATAAACTCAATTTCTACTGTTCATTAGAAAACTTTATGAATTGATTATCTTGGTATACACACACACACACATACACACATACATACATACATACATACATACATACATATTAGTGGTATAAAATCTGCCTACCAGTGCAGGAGAGGTGGGCTTGAACCCTGGGTCAGGAAGATCCCCTGGAATAGGAAATAGTAACCTACTCTAGTATTCTTGCCTGGAAAACTCTATGGACAGAGTAACCTAGCAGGCTATAATCCATAGTGTTGCAAAAAGTCAGACATGACTGAGCATGCGTGTGCGCACACACACACACACACACACACACACACACATCTATATATCTAGATATATCATGGTAACTTTATAGCCACCTCAAAAATATAATTCCTTATTTACTGTTAGGAAAACTGTATACTTCACTTTACCATAAGTCTATCATTTCTATTGAGAGAATAAATATTTGATACATTTTATATATCTTTAAGTTTTCAATTGTTTAAAATAAGCATGGCTCCCTTTAGGGGAAAGCTTTTAATAAGAGTTTAATAATAAGAAATGGAGAAAATACCAGAATCACAGATATCAGTGGATGGACCAGGACTGGAAAGGTAAAGGTCTCCTAAGAGCTGGAATTGCGTGTGCTTGTGTGCAGTGTTAAGTCGCTTCAGTCATGTCAAACTCTGTGACCCCATGGACAGTAGCCCACCAGGCTCCTCTGTCCATGGGATTCTCTAAACAAGAATACTGAAGTGGGATTATAAACAATTTATTTGTCTGAGGTGAGGTCATCAAATGAATAAAGAATGCTTATCTGTTCTGTGTAAGAATGCATCATTCACTACATCACGGAGCAAAGGAGAGTGAGGCAGAGAGTGAGAATGCTGAAAATATCTGTTTTCCTGGATCCAGACAATCACAAAGTCAACTTTAACCTTGTATCATCAATTACACAGGAAATATATCTGTCTTCGTTTACAATACCAGAATTTTGGCAAAAGCTAGAAGGCTAAGAACTATCTTTCCACTTGTTTCTTCCTTAGACCCTCCATACAATTTATCTTCAGATGCTGTTCAGTGTGATCCTTATCTTTGGCGTATGTATTTCTCTATCTCTACCACCGTTATCCTAATCTAAGATACAAAGCACTGATATTTCTTACTTAAACTATTTATTGTAGGAGATTTTAGACTGTCTTCTCAAGTCTATTCCCATGTTCCTCTATTCTGTTCTTTCAAAATGAAAATATATGCTTATCATATCCACCACTATCACCAGTCAACTCACCACTTATTATTTGTGGGGTTATTTATCCAATATATCTCTACTTTACTAAATGGAAAACTATGTGAGGACAGAGAGCATGTCTATTTTTATCACTGTATTCTTAGCATTTCACACAGTTCTTGGTACATTGGGCTATGCTCAGTCATGTCTGACTTTCCCCAACCCCATTGACTGTAACCTGCTGGGACCCTCCGGCCACAGAATTTTCTGGCAAGAATACTGGAGCAGGCTGCCATTCCCTACTTCAGGAGATACTCCCAACCCAGCGATGGAACCCACGTCTTTTGTGCCTCCTGCACTGGCAGACAAATTCTTTACCACTGCACCACCTAGGAAGCCCTTGGACATAGTAGATACTCTAAAAATTTATTGATTGAATGAAAGTAGAGAAATAGTTGGTGATTTGCGGAGTGCCAAATAGGCTCTCTAGAATCTACTTCTCCTAAATAAAAAGGCTATTCTCTAAAAGTTTGAGACAGGTGCAGGATACAGAAGAAGAATCAACAGTGAACAAGGAAAGAGGAAGAGAGAACAAACACTAGAAGTGAAGAGGACTGACTGCTCCTTCACACACTAAAGCATAACTATAGGGAAAACAGGAATGGAATGCATACTTTGGTGTTGCCATGCAATTTCTTAAGAAAAGAAAAATCTTGGCAATTGAAAACTGGTAACAGAAATCACAGTTGACAGAGGACTAGAAATTTTACAAAAAAGGCAAAAACATCTGTCTGTTCTTTTTTGATGAGTGATTAGCATACAGAAAATGTCACCAAATTTGCAACTTGACCTATCAAGACTTTTAAAGCTGGATACACCCAGGAATAACAGATAGAGAAGAATAAACACTCAAACCATTAACTCTAGAAAAAGTAAAATAGCAAATATTATGAGAAAAGAACTAAAGATATTCAAGACATCTAAAAGTGGTTAAAATTGACAGTCATCTTAAAGTTGATATCCCTTTAAACAAAACTTTTTTTTCAGAGTATATATTCATTAATCACATTGTTACTTGATTAATTAATTTTTTTGATGAAAGAACAAAAGCATCATTAGCTCCAAACATGAGTGTCATTAGGATTTCTGCAACGTAATTGACAACAAAACAGAATTCATGTTTATGTAGCATCCGTGATTCCCAATAAGGACCACTTCATGTGTTTGGGGGTGGGGGGTGCCTAACAGTTCTCTGGGAATGTAGCTGCCAAATGATGTTAACAAAAGCCATAGACGTTTCAATTTTGAATCAGTACTCCTAGGCTGTAAATGTTATGATTTGTTAAATCTATTTTCTTTGACTTACTTTTGTGGGGAGAGGGCAATATTTTCACCTCTAGTCAGACAAACCTATGTACCGCCTTCCTAACATTGCTCCCCTATTCCCAGCTGGAAGACTTAAACTGATTGTACTTTAAAGATTACTTCTACCCCAGTGAGAAATGTGTAAAACCTGTCTCTGAAGTAGAAGTTGCTTTAATTTTACAGTCTTCTTAGAAGTGGTGTCTCTTGTACCTTCCCTAGATTCCCCTTATTTATTATTCTCTCTCTTGCCTTATCTTGAACTCTGCTGCCTCTGAGTCTCTTAGCTCCTGAGTTCTTATTAGATTTCTGTCCAATCTTGCTTTTTAACTCCAAATTCAGCGTCCTTTTACCTGGGTCTTTCATCCATTTTAACATCAAATTCAAGCCCTGTTTGCTAGTTCTTCCAAATATTCTAGGCTAGTTGGATCCTATGACTGGACTCTCCATTTCTTTGCCAATATTTCTATTTTAATAATTACAGTTCCCAACTTTGTTTCCATTTCACACTGCTGATACCTATTTACTCTTCAATGACATTATGCTTTACAAATTGTATGATATCACAGACTAAGTTCACAGCCTCTCCCTCACCTTACTCGCACATCCCTCTCTATAGGTCGAAGATTTTTTAGTTCATCTTTGTGCCCAAGTCAACAGACATATAGAAAACTCTCATATTTACTGTGGTGTGACCATCTGAAAGTGATTCATAAAAAAATTTAGAAATGCTATTGCTGCTTTATTTCAGCATAAGTATAATAAAAACCATGTTAAGTTTAAAAACACATATTTCAATGTTCTTCCTGCAACTATTCACCAGGTGGTGCACCTATTTGCATAACATAATTATTTTTTAAATGACAGATACATGATTGTTATTATAGATAGCAACAATGATATTTCCTGATCTAGAACTAACATCTCAGTTAGTTAGATTTAAAGGATGTTGCTTTCTCCTAAACATTTATAATTTTTAAAAGAAAGCAATCATTTTTATATCATTAGCCAGTATTAATAACTAAAATTGAAAAACTCATAGAGAACCAGCTTAAGGAAAAATATTGGCAGTTGTAGAAATGCCTCTTACAGATCTCCTACAGTTATCTACTTATCCAAGCACCCATGTCTATGCAAATGGCTGAGAATTAAAATCAAATAAAAAGTTAGGCAACATAATATAGTGTAAAGCAAATATTTCTTTTTAATCAGAGATCCTTTTTCTCATAAACAAGTTGATAATCTATTTTAAAGCACTTCCAAAATTGTATCACCAAAAGGAAAATAAAAGAAGGCAGGCTAAGTAAAATGTGTTTGGGTAACATCGGATTTTAGTCGCTTTTGGCAGGAACTTATATCATGCAGCCATTTCTTGTCTCTCTTCCAGGAATGAGGTTAATTTACAGTGCAGCGATTTCCAAACCTATGATGTCTCAGGGATCAATCCACAGAGGCAAACCTAGCCTGGCCCATGTTTAGCCAATCAGCTCACAGACCTCAAGTACAACTTTCCAGCCTGAACTTACATTCATCCATGATGATTAAAGCAAAATTACGCATCACATTCAGGAACAAAGCAGCACTTTGATGCCCAAGTTTCTTAGAGGAGGCTAGAGTCAGAAAGGGTGAGAAGAATCAAGAACCTGAAATAGAGGAGGTCTCGTGTGCACACATCTAACCAGTATCAAAAAGGAAATCTAACTCAGCAGTGATCCTCACCTTAGATCCCCCAAGACATACCAGAGAGAGCACTGTGGCTTCAGTTTGTTGTATTTTTACCACTGATGGGGCTCCTATGTTTGTTTCTTCTTTGTTAAGATTTCTCATATTCCCAAGTGCCCTCATTTCACCCTCTGGGGTATATAGAAGTGCCATGACTAGTCAGGTGTTTTGGCTTTAAAAGCAGTATCTTTATACCGTCCTCTCCACAGACATGCCATGGGAACCAGATGGAGACAGAGCTGTGGTCTTTGTTCCCTAGACCTTGTACAGTATATGAGATAGAAGGACTGTTAGCCCAGATGCTGGAAAAAGGTTTTATTTCCCAAGGGAAAGGATAGCACATCTGGGGCAATGTGGTCCTCATACTTAGTTTTGGATTCTCTTCCTGGTGACAGACATCTGCTCTCTGGCAAGGGAAAGAGCAATAATCTGTGTTTTTTGAAAAAAATGTTGGCATGTTGTAACAGAAACAAACATTCTTTTCTCTTTTTTCTTAAAAAAATACCAAGTTTATGCAAATTAAATTTGGACACAGAACAGATCATGAGGGAAATATCAAAATCTTGCTTTAGGTGATATTAATATAAATCAATACTTATTTAAGATCACTGAACATATAAGATTCACCAATTTTAAATCTGTTTGTTTAAATCCATTTGTTTTGCCTAGCTAAATCATCATAAAAGCAGGACTGTATATGTGTATTTCCTGATGGTAACTGTTAAGATTGAGTTGAATATTCCAGTGTTCAGAAATTCTATGTAGAGCATGTATGTAAACAAATGGCTGGGGTTGTGAGAAAGCAAGACATAGCAAGTGATGAGAGTGGTGTGCCATCTTTATTCAGGATTCTGCTCTGACTGTAAAGTTAGAGCAGTTTTCCCTCCAATTATATACTATCATTTTGGAATTTTCCATTCAAAGGAATTGTTACTGAACTAGTTGTGCAGTGTTTAGCAATCACACCTATGATGAAGGCCAAATCATGGCTTGCAAATATGGAACAATGAGAATCCCTCAAGGGCCAGATACACAACATATTTATAACTTCTTAGAATTTTCAGGTAAAGAAATCCAAATTCATTGACAATGATTCTCTCTCTAGGTCACCACAGATTGAAATGAGAGTGTGTATCTAGTGTCTATCTTTAACCTGTTCATATATAACATATTATTTTTTCTTTATCATGGACAATTTAATTGATAATATATACCCAACTGTGAAGAGGGCTGAGCGCTGAAGAATTGATGCTTTTGAACTGTGGTGTTGGAGAAGACTCTTGAGAGTCCCTTGGACTGAAAGGAGATCCAACCAGTCCATTCTGAAGGAGATCAGCCCTGGAATTTCTTTGGAAGGAATGATGTTAAAGCTGAAACTCCAGTACTTTGGCCACCTCATGCCAAGAGTTGACTCATTGGAAAAGACTCTGATGCTGGGAGGGATTGGGGGTGGGAGGAGAAGGGGACGACAGAGGATGAGATGGCTGGATGGCATCACTGACTCGATGGACATGAGTCTGAGTGAACTCCGGAAGTTGATGATGGACAGGGAGGCCTGGTGTGCTGCAATTCATGGGGTCGCAAAGAGTCGGACACGACTGAGTGACTGAACTGAACTGAACTGACCCAATGAATGAATTAGAGGCCATCCAACATAGAATTAGACAGGTGAATTTTATTTGAATAATTTCAGTTGAAAAGATATGAATTCCAGGTGGAGAGAATAATTGTATTCAAAAAGGTACAGAGTAGGAAGTTTCCAGGGCAACTGACTGACTTGTTCAGTTGACTGGAGATTTGATTACACCACATGACATAGTAGAAAATACTGGCCAGAACACGGGGGGTCAATGACAAGCGCATTACAGGCATTGGGCTCTGCTAGTTGGTTAGCTCAGATTAAGGCTATTTAGATCACTTCCCAGTCACAAATTCCTGTCCTCTAAATAAGGAGGTTGAATTGGGAAACCTTCACGGTTCCTTTCAATTCTGAGAGTCTGTGCCACATCATTGACTCAAAGCAAAGAAGAAAACAGCTGGTATGAAAAATAAGAAAAAGCTTAAAAAATGTATGCTTTCTGAAGGCAAGGGCAAAAAATCATCTTAAGGAGTTATGTAACTAGTATTATAAAGTCCTCTGGAACACGTTGCCTCCTCCTCTTCTTTTTTGCTATGCGGAAGATAAAATAGGAAGGTAGGAAGACAAGGCAACTTATCCCATACTCCACACCCTACTCCCTACTATCTTTCTTTTGGTAGCTGATGGAGGGTCTAAGAATTAAAAGTACTTCCGGCTGAAGAAGGCAATCTAGAGAATCTTCAATGTCAAGAACCCAGAAAATTAGCAAAAAGCCTGGGAAGACTTGGTTTCAATATTTTAAGGTTGAATCAGAGAGGTACATTGGAGAAGACAATGGCACCTCACTCCAGTACTCCTGCCTGGAAAATCCCATGGATGGAGGAGCCTGGTAGGCTGCAGTCCATGGGGTCGCTAAGAGTTGGACACGACTGAGCTACTTCACTTTCACTCTTCACTTTCATGCATTGGAGAAGGAAATGGCAACCCACTCCAATGTTCTTGCCTGGAGAATCCCAGGGATGGGGGAGCCTGGTGGGCTGCCGTCTATGGGGTCGCACAGAGTCGGACACGACTTAAGTGACTTAGCAGTAGCAGTAGCAGAGAGGTACATACTGATAAAATCTGTATTGAGTGAGCACTTATCCTTGGTCAAATGTTAGCAGCTATTTACATGTACCACATAGAGGGTTAAAGGAGCCTAATGAAGCTCTAGTTCCTTGCTGCCACATGTCAGTATACGTCAAGTGTGGCCATACCTTCTTCATTTCAAGAGATGAAAGAAGTAGATTTTTTTTTTTTTTGTCCAGCCACCTGTTTTTAAAATGTTGGCAATAATTTAAAAAACAAACACAATAACAATAGAAAGCTATTCAAGGCCTTTTCAGCTCCTGTGTGAATCTAGGTTAGGAGGTTCTCTGAAGTGGAAGTAAAAATATTCAGCATAATTCTGAAAGGACAGAAGAAGACTATTTACTTAATGCCCTATGGACACTTAGCATTTTAGAAAAGAAGACTTCAGAGAGGTGCCATTTCATCTGCACTTTATAGAATTTATTATAGTTCAAGTACCTTTATAAAGTAATACGCTGTCACAGAAATTAGTTTACATAGATTGCAGGTAGACAACTTTAAATTTGATTGTCAAGACATCAGAGCTCCCTCATTCCCGAGAGACAGAACACTTACATAGAATGTTCAGGTTTGTTTGGGAGTTTAGAGCTTAATCCTGCTCTTAATTTTAATTTAATAGTGATAGTATTTATACTAACATTCGAATACTGATTTCTTGGGAACTGCTCTCTGCACCTTCCCTATATTCAGGCTTGCATGCTAACTAAAGCTCAGGCCTCGTAGCCACTGACAGATTCGTGACCTGGGAAACATGGAAGGTCAGGTTTTTTGTTTCTTCTTTTTTAATTTGTTAAACGGAATGGAAACTCATCCTACTTCAGAGGATTGTTATGAACTGAAGAAAAGACGGAAAAAAAATTCATGTTGTAATATAACTCTGACTCTTTGAACTATATGCCACCCAAACTAGAACGTCTTTTTACCTTTGCTCGAGCATCAAGTTTATTGGGTGAAACCACTAACTAAAATGGAAAAGATGTGATAGAAGAGCAGGCTGACATACTAAAAGTACAAGGGTTCTATTTTAACTATGTAAAGTACAAAGTGTCTATTAAACCAAGGTGTTTTTAAACAACTGATAGTTAGATATTCATCAAATAAGTAAAATACCAAAAAGTGAGCAGAATTGATTTGTGTAAAAAAAAAAAGAAATTAAATAAATACAACATTGACTTTCATGCAAGCCAAGAAAATGTTAATGCTTTTAAAAAGAATAACATAATATGCAATTTTTATTTCTTTAGTTGTTCTTATTTTACCAATGGTCTTTATGAATAGTTTAAAAATGACATATTAGTTTGCTGCCTATAATGTTAGCATTTAAAGAATATTACAGCTGGATGGGGATTTAGAGACCATCTAATTCAAATTCCATATTAGAGAGATGCTTCAGGAGAGTAAGTGGCTTGATCAAGGTGACAAAGATGGTTGATGGAAAGAATAAAGAATGAGATTGCCTTTAAACACTTAGCAAGTGTCCTGCTAAGTGTTTAAGATTTTATATGAAGTTTCACCATGCAGGGAATACACAATTCAAATTCCCAGGTCAGCTTGAGATTTTATTTATTTCTATAAATTCCATAAATATATATGATGTCTCTATGTCATAAAGGTTATAGCCTTTTCTATTCCTATACTTCACAACTTTTAGTCACTATGGGAACATATATAGAGTTTAAATTTACATGTATATGTTTAAATATATGCAGCTAATTAAACTCGGTATAAAAGCAGTGTATTTCACTTAGTTGATATTTGCAAGAAAATATTTGAGATAAAGAAGAAAAAAAATGTTTAGAGAGGAAAATGTACTGTATTACTATACTCTGCTTATACTCATCTTAGGGAGCTAAAATCATTATGATTTCTAGAAATACCAGAAATGGTCACAATACAAGAGAGTGTTTCTAATGGAAAAATATTCTAGCCATGGGACTAATGTCAGTTTGATTCACTGATGAAGCAAACGTTTCTCAGGCTCTGGTGATACACATAGCTCTTTACTTAGGACAAAGGGAGCTTTTAGCAAACGGGATGCAGGAGGAAGACAAATTGGAATGGCTCCTCGGTCTCCCAACACTGGGTACAAATTCCCTATCCCACCAACTTGCGAGTGTTTAAGACTATAAACCTTAGGGAGGGAGGAAGAAGCAATGGGAACAGGAGGCAGAGAAAAGGAAATAGGAAGTAAAGGAGAAAATGAATAAGCCCCAGATGTCTTCGTGCCCACTCTAAAAATTCAGAGGTATAGTTGTTTTTTTCCAGTGTGCTAATATTCTTCCTTCCCGATATCTAAAATATTGAACATGCATGTGTCCCGAGGCTCAGTAATCATTTAAATTATGTTGGAGCAAACTAATTAAATTAGCTTTATTTTTCAATTATACAACGTACAAGAGAATATAATTCAAAAGAAAAATTCCAAAGTTGGCTAGTAGAATTGGTTATAGTTTTAGAGATTATAACTAATAAGAGAAATGGAAATGCTTCTAAGTTTCCTTCAGTCTAATACATAATAGTTTTTGGAACATATGTTTTCCATGAGTTTTAGAAATCTTAATGATAACTGACTGAAAAATTTTAGCACTTGCATCCTCATTCAGCCAAAGGCTGTTTTATGCAGCTAAATAACTCTGGGGAGGATTCACCTAAGACATTTAACAGCTGGGTAAGTTTTGAGGTGTTCACAGAGTAGAAGTCCGCTCTAAAAAATAAACTTAAAGCTGGGTAACATTTTCAAAATAATCGTCATATTTGTGGCAAGAAATACATATGAAAATACATCTTTCTTTTAAAACTTAGTCAATAGATTTAAATTTTCCATAGTTGTTTTAATCCATGTAACTAAAAGATATTTGGGAAAGGTGTAAAGAGAGAAACTCGACTCCCTCAGGCTTTGCTCCAGGTGTCCTTTTAAGAATGTTCCTTGTTTTAACCGAGTTATCTGTCATGACACACTGACTGCTGCCTAATCACATGACTTATAAAAATTATGATGTAACATAGTGGTGTTTTCCCTCTACAGGTAATTCTGAGGCTTGTTCTGTTACCACACTGAATGATCTTCTGGATAATCTGCTGCGAGCGGAGTAGAGAGTATACTTGAACAACGTTTGACTTCTCCTGCTGCTACAAAAGAATGGTTTCTTCCCAGTCACAAACCTATCCTGAATGTTAATTAAATATTTACAAGGTACTTTAAAATCCTCCCTGAATGCTAATCTGAAAATAGCAACCTACGTTCATTTGAATAAGCAGAAATTTCTGCCTGTCCAAATTAAACATCTCTGGCCTCTGAGTTTAATTCAGATAATTCTATGACTTGGGGGGAAAAAAAAAAAAGAACTGACTACCTACTATATATAAAGCTCCATGTCAGATGTGGAAATAAAACTAAACTTTCTAGGACTAGGAAATTTGTCATAAATTACAACAATTTGTATTATTTAATTCACAACATTTCCCTCTGGGCTTAAAAGCTAAATTAGATGCAAAATCCTCACCTTTTTAGCATTAAACTTTTACATTGTTCCTTAACATATAACACTGTATCTAGTTACATAAAGATGCAGTGTTTTCTACATATTAATACAGATTTCCACATTTTATTCATTAAGTTTCTGAAAGAGTTTTAGCATGAAGTTTCCATTTATTGTATCAAAAAATAAAAATATCATCAAAGTCTTTTTGCAACTCCCAAAACACAGTTAGAGAATAATGATCATATGCTAAAAAATGTAAAATGCAATTTGTGCTGTGCCCCATTTACTACAAAATCACTACGAACAATGCATTTTGTACAGTATATTGCTCCAGGGAAAGTGGATCAGCATCAGGAATGAATAAAGAACATTGCATTTGAAATCAGCTAATTCTGCCTCAGCGCTTTTAAAAACTATTTGTTATGATATTACCTCCTGTCAAGCACATAATGTGATATTTTCCTCAATAAAAACTAAACAGTTGCTGTAATTTCAGCTTCTCTAATTTTCTACTTTTTAAGCACTAAATATTTAAACAATACAGACCTGGAAGTCTCAAGCCAGTCATCTGATCTTCCCATCTTCTTGCCTAAAGTAGAGTATCCATACAGGGGCCTGCTCTGTCACAGACATACATAACGGCAGCTGTTGAGGTCCTTACCTGCCCACAAGCCAGGCCCATTCCTCTTTCTCCCATGCCATGCGGACACGATAAATTTAACTCCAGGGCATCTGCTCCAGAAGCCTTTAAGATGAGGAAGGAAAATGAAAGAAAACACAAAGCTTTAATTGTGTACTAACAGGCTTTCACCACTGATAATACAATATAGGTCACATTTGACAAATTTTAACTACTGTTTTCTGCACCACGGCTATTTTATGAGGTATATTCTGACTCTTCCAAATGAGGGTATCTATACAAGGATAATTCAGTTCAGTCACTCAGTTGTGTCCAACGCTTTGTGATCCCATAGACTGAAGCTCGCCAGGCTTCCCTGTCCATCACCAACTCCCAGAGCCTACTCAAACTCATGTCCATCGCCTCGGGGATGCCATCCAACCATCTCACCCTCTGTCGCCCCCTTCTCCTCTCGCCTTCAATCCTTCCCAGCATCAGGGTTTTTTTCCAGTGAGTTGGTTCTTTGCATCAGGTGGCCAAAGTATTGGAGCTTCAGCTTTAGCATCAGTCCTTCCAATGAATATTCAGGACTGATTTTCTTTAGGATTCACAGGTTGGATCTCCCTGCAGTCTTCTCCAACGCCACAGTTCAACAGCATCGATTTTTGGAACTCAGCTTTCTTTATAGTCCAACACTCACATTCATACATGATTACTGGAAAAACCATAGCTTTGACTAGACAGACCTTTGTTGGCAAAGTAATGTCTCTGCTTTTTAATATGCTGTCTAGGTTGGTCGTAGCTTTTCTTCCAAGGAACAGCATCTTTTAATTTCATGGCTGCAATCACCATCTGCAGTGATTTTGGAGACCCCCAAAATGAAGTCTGACACTGTTTCCATTATTTCCCCATCTCTTTGCCATGAACTGATGGGACCGGATGCCACGATCTTCATTTTCTGATTGTTGAGCTTTAAGACAACTTTTTCACTCTCCTCTTTCACTTTCATCAAGAGGCTCTTTAGTTCTTCACTTTCTGCCATAACAGTGGTGTCATCTGCGTATCTGAGGTTAGTGACATTTCTCCTGGCAATGTTGATTCCAGCTTTGTGCTTCATCCAGCCCAGCATTTCTCATGATATACTCTGCATATAAGTTAAATAAGCAAGGTGATAATATACAGCCTTGATGTACTCCTTTCCCGATTTGGAACCAGTCTGTAGTTCCATGTTCAGTTCTAACTGTTGCTTCTTGACCTGCATACAGGTTTCTCAAGAGGCAGGTCAGGTGGTCTGGTATTCCCATCTCCTTCAGAATTTTCCACAGTTTTATTGTGATCCACACAGTCAAAGGCTTTGGCATAGCCAATAAAGCAAAAGCAGATGTTTTTCTGGAACTCCCTTGCTTTTTCCATGATCCAGTGGATGCTGGCAATTTGATCTCTGGTTCCTCTGCCTTTTCTAAAACCAGCTTGAACATCTGAAAGTTCACGGTTCACATACTGTTGAAGCCTGGCTTGGAGAATTTTGAGCATTACTTTACTAGTGTGTGAGATGAGTGCAATACGGGCTTCCCTGGTGGCTCAGAGGTTAAAGCATCTGACTCCAATGCAGGAGACCTGGGTTCGATCCCTGGGTCGGGAAGATCCCCTGGAGAAGGAAATGGCAACCCACTCCAGTATTCTTGCCTGGAGAATCTCATGGACAGAGGAGCCTGGTAGGCTACAGTCCACGGGGTCGCAAAGAGTCAGACACGACTTCACTTTCACTTTCACTTTCACTTTGAGCATTCTTTCGCATTGCCTTTCTTTGGAACTGGAAGGAAAACTGACCTTTTCTAGTCCTGTAGCCACAGCTGAGTTTTCCAAATTTGCTGACATATTGAGTGCAGCACTTTCACAGCATCATCTTTTAGCTCAACTGGAATTCCACCACCTCCACTAGCTTTGTTCATAGTGATGTTTCCTAAAGCCCATTTGACTTCGCAACCCAGGATATCTGGCTCTAGGTTAGTGACCAGACCATAATGATTATCTGGGTCATAAAGATCTTTTTTGTCTAGTTCTTCTGTGTATTCCTGCCACCTCTTCTTAATATCTTCTGCTTCTGTTAGGTCCATATCATTTCTGTCCTTTATTGAGCCTGTCTTTGAATGAAATGTTCCTTTGGCATCTCTAATTTTTGAAGAGATCATTAGTCTTTCCCATTCTATTGTTTTCCTCTATTTCTTTGCACTGATCACTGAGGAAGGCTTTCTTATCTCTCCTTGCTATTCTTTGGAACTCTGCATTCAAATGGATATGTCTTTTTTCTCCTTTGCCTTTAGCTTCTCTGCTTTTCTCAGCTATTTGTAAGGCCTCCTCAGACAGCCATTTTGCTTTTTTGCATTTCTTTTTTTGGGGGATGGTCTTGAGCACCACCTCCTGTACAATGTCACAAACCGTCCATAGATCTTCATGCACTCTATCAAATATAATCCCTTGAATCTATCTGTCACTTCCACTGTATAATCATAAGGGGTTTGATTTAGGTCATACCTGAATGGTCTAGTGCTTTTCCCAACTTTCTTCAATTTAAGCCTGAATTTGGCAATAAGGAGTTCATGATCTGAGCCACAGTCAGCTCCTAGCCTTGTTTTTCCTGACAGTATAGAGCTTCTCCACCTTTGACTGCAAAGAATATAATCAATCTGATTTCAGTATTGACCATCTAGTGATGTCCACATGTAGAATCTTCTCTTGTGTTGTTGGAAGAGGGTGTTTGCTATGACCAGTGCGTTCTCTAAAGCAAAACTCTGTTAGCCTTTGTCCTGCTTCATTCTGTACTCCAAGGCCAAATTTGCCTGTTACTCCAGGTAGCTCTTGACTTCCTACTTTTGCATTCCAGTCCCCTATAATGAAGAGGACATCTTTTTTGGGTGTTAGTTCTAGAAGGTCTTGTAGATCTTCATAGAACCATTCAACTTCAGCTTCTTCAGCGTTACTGGTCGGGGCACAGAACTGGATTACTGTGATATTGAATGGTTTGCCTTAACAAACAGAGATCATTCTGTCATTTTGAGATTGCATCCAGGTGCTGCATTTCAGACTCTTTTGTTGACTATGATGGCTATTCCATTTCTTCTAAGAGATTCTTGCCCACAGCAGTAGATATAATAGTCATCTGAGTTAAATTCACCCATTCCAGTCCATTTTAGTTCACTGACTCCTGAAACGTCGATGTTGACTCTTGCCATCTCCTGTTTGACCACTTCTGATTTGCCTTGTTTCACGGACCTAACATTCCAGGTTCCTATACATATTGCTTTTTACAGTATCAGACTTTACTATCATCATCTGGCATATCCACAACTGGGTGTTGTTTTTGCTTTGGCTTCATCTCTTCATTCTTTCTGGAGTTGTTTCACCATTCTTCTCCAGTAGCCTATTGGGCACCTACAGACCTGGGGAATTCATCTCTCATTGTTATACCTTTTTGCCTTTTCACAGTGTTCACAGGGTTCTCAAGGCAAGAATCCTGAAGCAGTTTGCCATGCCATTCTCCAGTGGGCCACGTTTTGTCTGAACTCTCCACAATTACCCGTCCATATTGGGAGGCCCTACATGGCATGGCTCATATTTTCATTGAGCTAGACAAGGCTGTGCTCCATGTGATCAGTTTGATTAGTTTTCTGATTGTGGTTTTCATTCTCTCTGCCTTCTGATGGATAGGGAAAAGATCCTTATGGAAGTTTACTGATGGAAGAGACTGAGGGCAAGACTGGGTCCCATTTTGATGCACTGGGCCATGTTCAGTAAATCTTTAATCCAATTTTCCATTAATGGGCAGGGCTATGTTCCCTCCCTGTTGCTTGACCTGAGGGCAAACTATGGTGGAGCTGATGAAGATAATGGCAACCTCCTTCAAAAGGTCCCATGCAAGCACTGCTGCACTCAGTGCCTCCAACCCTGAAGCAGGCTACCACCAACCCATGTCTCCACCGGAGACTCCTGGACACTCACGGGCATGTCTGGGTCAGTTTCTTGTGGGGTCACTGCTCCTTTCTCCTGGGTCCTTGTGCACACAAGATTTCGTTTGTGCCCTCCAAGAGGGCTTATGTCATACCCAGGTCTGCTGCCCCCAGAGCCCCTGGAGCAGGCCATTGATGACCTGTACCTCTACAGGAGACATTCAGACACAGTTCTAATAACAAAAGCAAATACGCATTGAGTTTATGACACTCACTACTCTCTGTGAGTTGTATTTCTTATCTCTAACTCTCATCCTTCTTGGAATAATCAGGTACCAATTTTACAGATGAGGAGACTGATGCACAAGGGAATTAAATGACCAGTCTGGTTATCAAGTAACACAACAGAGATTTTTAACTCAGGTCTGTTTGATATCATGTTGATTCTGCCCTATACAGCTTCTATTTTTATAGAAACAAATCTTACTAATTCTGGATAATTGGTACTGAAGGTAGCAGGGCAAAGAAAAATGTATCAGGCTAGATGGAATAAATATGAATAAGATTTTAAATGTTCTTTTATTAATTAACTTTTATTATTTATTAATACTGCTTTCAAATGCTTCAGAGCATTCAAGCATCTTAATTACCCAAACTGGGAACACCATTCATTGTATTCTATGTTGCTTTAAAAAAACTCAGGTGGAAAATAAGATTGTGGTAATAGTTCAAATTAAACCAAAATATATAAAAATATAAATAGTTTTTCTCCTCCTCTTTCAATTTCATACCTCTAAAGCAATCTATGTTAATAATTTAATGTGTAATTTTCTACTTTTTTCTATATATTAAAAAAAGAAGCAAAGCACACATATAACACATGTATCAGGCTTATTTTTTCTTCTTGGTTTTGCTCTTTATATTTTCATTTTTTCTTCCAGTTTTATTGAGGTACAACTGACATACAACACTATATAAGTTTTTGGTGTATAGCATAATGATTTAACTTTAATGCACCATGGAATGATTACCACAGTAAGTTTAGAGCACATCCATCATCATATATAGACACAAGATAAAAGAAAAAAGTCCTTGTGATGAGAACTCTCAGGATTTTCTGTTACATACTGCAGTATTAATTATAGTAATCAAGTTGTACATTACATCCCTAATACATCTTTTTTTATAACCAGAAGTTTAAGCCTTTTGACTGCCTTTACCCAATAACTCTGGTAACCACAAATCTGATCTATTTTTCTGTAAGTTTGTTTATTTTTGAAGTATAATTAACCAATATACTATGTTAATTCCTAGTGCACAACACAGTGATTCAATATTTTTATACATTTCTATACATTACAAATAATCATCATGATAAGCCTAGTCACCATCTGTCATCATACAAAGATATTACATTACTATTGACTATATCATCCATTTCATACCTATGACTCATTTTTTTTGTAATTGAAAGTTTGTACCTCTTAATTTTCTTCACCTATTTCTCTCATCTTTTTAAACTGAATCAATTTTATTGTATTTTTAAAAAATCCATCCTAAGAAACATGAAGTACAGATAATTTTGTTTTAATTTAATAATTAAGTAGGAATCTTTCTTATTTAACTTATTAATTTATATAAATGGGTCCTATAGAAATGAACAAAATATTTCACACTAAGCATTCTTAAAATAACTGGAGAACCATAGAATTCTTTAGAAGTCTTCTGCAAAAACTCTAAGAACAATTAAAACACTTTTTTTAAAATTTGAGAAATGGAAGATAAATTAATGATTCTTTAACCTAACTTGTAGAATTCCTTCAATGCCACCATTTCTTTTTGAGTAAGGTAAGTGTGGCTCAATTTCCATAATATTATAACATGTCTATCACATCATGGAAAGACTTTTTTAAAAGTTCATTATTTTCTAAGCATATCAGACCTTTCTTTAGTCCAACAGCTTTTCTTCAAATCTCTCTTTTCTTCCTAATCATTCAATATTTTTTCCTATTTTATTAATTTTAAATAAGACCTCAACAAACAAGTATTCTATCGAGTTATATCTTTCTTGGTTGACTTTCTTACTCACTTTTACTCATTAGTGAGTCTGCTTTTCCTTCTGCACATTTGTGAAAGTTCATTGAATCATTCAGCCTATTTTCTAACATGGTTTTATTATGGTCTTTGTAAATTCAAGTGTGAGGGCTTCCCAGATGGCTCAGAGGTAATGAATCCATCTGCCTGAAATGCAGGAGACTCAGGAGACATGGGTTCCATCCCTGGATCAGGAAAAGCCTCTGGAGGAGGAAACAGCAACCCACTTCAGTATTCTTGCCTGGAAAATCCCATGGACAGAGGAGCCTGGTGGGTTACAGTCCATGGGGCCTCAAAGAGTTGGACACAAGCAACTAAGCACACACACACTCAAGTGTAAACTGGAAACAATAGGACCTATCCCAAAACTGTGTCATGTGAGAATTTGCAGCTTAATTAAAAGATTGTACACTGCAAGTATATATTTTTTCTTATTATGTCTTAGTTATTTCAAATATTTCTTTTAGACTTTGCTTTAGACTGCTAGTTGAAATGCAGCAATTAACAGCAAATCAATTCAACAACATTTTGGAATAAGCTTTAGGTGTCATTTGTATTGATATTTACATTATACATATTTTCTAAAATGTAAGTGCAAGCTTACAATTAGATTCATAGTAGACAATAATAACTAACATTTATCGAACACTTACAATATGTCAGACACTTTACTAGGCTGTTTATAATAGATATATCATTATTCCCATTTTGTAACTGATAAAATCAAGGTCCAAAGAGTTCAAGTAACTAATTTATTAGTCTAAAGCTTGCAAATGAGAATAGGATCTTTAAATCAGGCATTTTAAGTACAGAACCCGTATTCTTGGTCACTATCATAACTTATTAGAAATCAGGTAATCCATGGCTAGGATTGTTTTAACGTGATAACAAAATGTTACAACTTGACATCTTTCAAGTTTCTAAATATTAAATAGATATTAAAATCTTGTAAGACCCCTTATTAAATTTAGTCTTTTCAGTGACTGTTAAAAATTTTCTCAGCACTATACACATATACAAATGCTAACCCACTAAACATACCCATAAAGATCTTTGAAATAGGATCTAGGCCTCAAAAACAGATAATCCTGCTCAAAATAACACCAAGAGCTGGGGAATATTCATTTGGCCTCTGCTTCAATATTCTTGTCATATGATGTACACCACCTTAAAAGGCAGTTAATTCTATTTCCAAGCAACCACATGCATTCAAAAAGCCTTAATTGCTGAATTACCATGAAATGTTAAATTAACTGAAACTGGGCATGAATTCTGACTCCTGTTAGTCACAAGCTTTTTAGTTTAGTCATTTAGCCCAGAGTTTATTCTGCCTCACCTAAATGATTATACAATAAAATAATCTGGTGAAGGCAGTGACATAGAAAATTTGATGCTTCTAATTTCATACATTATCTATTTATCATCTGTTTATCGGCATGAAGTAGAATGATATGTTAATAGTGTGGACTATAGAGCCAGATTTCACGGGTTTGAATCCCACTTTACCACATACTAGCTGTGTGAACTTGGGCATATTATTTAACAACTTTTGGCCTCAGTCTCCTCATTTCCAAAACATGGAATACAGAAAAGTACCTCACAAGGTTGCTTTTCTAAGTTACAAATAAATTTAATAAAAGTGAATGACTTAGAACAGTGCCTGGACTGCAGTAAATATTATGTAAATATAAGCAGTTAATCTAGTCTAACTACCTGTTTCACTGTCTATACATCTATCTATCCATCCATCCATCTATCCATTCAGTTACAATCTCCAACTTGCCTTTCCTCAGCTTTGATCTGAAAAAGAATATAAAGTAGCTATACACACTTTGGGGGCTTTACAGGTGGCTCAGTGGTAAAGAATCTGTCTGCCAATGCAGGAGCTGCAGGAGACGAGGGTTCAATCACTAGGTTGGGAAGATCCCCTTGAGTAGAAAATGACAAACCACTCTGGTATTCTTGCTAGTATTCCCTGTCCATGGAGAATTCCATGACTGAGTGACTGAACAACAAAAATCCACATTTGAGGTTGGGGGAAGGGGTGGCAGAAAACTATTCTAAGAAATTCTCAGCGTAGTGGTAGAAACGTGATTTCTAAAATTCTCTGAATCATTTTGTAAAACCTCTCAGAGAAATCAGGGAAGCAAAACCACAAACCCTTGTACAATCTATCCAACAAAAGGGGGAACACGGTTCTCTTCCTTCTCCTTTCCTTATCTCTCTCTTCCTTATCGATCTACGCAGTTCTAAAGTCACTGGCTGGGGGATGAGCAAGGTAGGTGACTAGGAAGTTCTGAGGAAGAGCCATGAGGGCACAGAGGGGGTGGCAGAGCCTGAGCACACTGAGAACGACAGGCATGTGGAGGTGGCTTGGGGCAGCACATCAGAGCCCCAGTGGGAAGAGAGTCTCCCATGGGTCAAGGGGAACAAGTAAGGACATAGGAGACCAAGCAGGGTAGCAAGACATGAAGCTACCTTTTTTGGTGCCTGCTCAGTCAGTCACTCAATCATGTTCAACTCTTTGTGACCCCATGGGCCATAGCCTGCCAGGCTCCTCTGTCCATGGAATTTTTCAGGCAAGGATACTGGAGTGGGTTGCCATTGCCTACTCCAGGGACACTTCTTGGATTCTCCCTAATTTTCTTCTGTTAAAAGCATACATGAGGCCCACTGCCAACTTTCTACATAGCAACACTGTCAGTTAGTCTCAACTATTGGAGAAGGCAATGGCACCCCACTCCAGTACTCTTGCCTGGAAAATCCCATGGAGGAGGAGCCTGGTAGGCTCCAGTCCATGGGGTCACTAGGAGTTGGACACGACTGAGCGACTTCATTTTCACTTTTCACTTTCATGTATTGGAGAAGGAAATGGCAACCCACTCCAGTATTCTTGCCTGGAGAATCCCAGGGACAGGGGAGCCTGGTGGGCTGCCATCTATGGGGTCACACAAAGTTGGACACGACTGAAGTGACTTAGCAGCAGCAGCATCCTAAACTGGGGACCCAAGTTCTCTGGGATCTTAGACCACTTTGAATTGGACGTGGGACAGGTAAACACTGGATTGGCTTGGGCCCCACTGGGCACTAAGTCTGTGACTATCTCTTATCTCCAACTAGACATCTATCTTTCCTGATTCTATTCTTTCCTGCTGACTGTTAGTGTCCAGGAATTTATATCCAATTGGTCTTATGTATCCTATCATGTACCTCTGTCTGCTTTGTATCTCAGCCTATTTGAGATTTCCTAACTTCAACATCTCTTTAATTTTATAAATAGTCCAGATCCTAGTGAAAAAAAAAAACAACAACAAACATGAAAAGAACCTGGCTTCAAAGTGGTTTATTTGGACACTCTGCTAGGAATAGTATGGTCACCTGGTTCTGACACCTATGCCTCTCAGCTGGACCTTCCTTGTCTCAGCCTACCAGTTATAGTCAGACCCTTGGCAATCGCCCATCAAATCCCTGACCTAAAACCTTCAGCTTTGGATTTTAATCACCTCAAGTTCATTGTGCCAAATCAAATTCATTCTTCCCGTTTACTCTGTAATTGCTTGCTTTTGTTTGTCATATGCCTGTATATCAGCTCTGTGCCTTTATTTTGCTTCATTCAACAAATATCTGAGGACTATCCACTGACCAGCAAAGCCTTGTGTTTGGAACTGGGGGTTAAACAGTGAACCGGGTGAGGTCTCCACCCAGACAGTTTGCTTTGTCATAAGGAAGACAGGTGAAAGAGCTGATGACGTCACTGTTAATCACCAGTTTTATTAAATTCTGGGGAGAAAAGGCACAAGCAGAGGTAGACCCAGATTTGGGGGAGGAGCCTGAAGTTCATATAGTTTGCAGATACTTCTTTAAAAATAAAAATGATTTAAAAATTAAAAAGAGAAAATCAGGTACAGGCCTTGGAAGTAGCTTGTACAAGTAAGGGCTCTGAAGCTTAAGCTTCATTAACTTTATGATAAACTAGCTTCTGAGGATAAGATTTCAGAAGGAGTAGGACAGCGGGTTAGCCTACTAGTCAGGGACCTCCGAGCGGAGGAAGGGAGAACATTTCAGCCCAGGGTAATAGCAAAGGCTCTGAGGTACAAGTGTGTTGGAGGAGTAAAAGAAGGCCATTGGGGTCTGGAATGTGAAGAACAAACCCAAGGGGACACCAGGGGAATGGCCAGGTACCAGACCATACAGGTCAAGTGAAGAGTTTTACATGGTAAGAAAGCTAGTGGGAAGACTATGGGTTGATTGAAAGCAAAGAGATTAATGGGGCTTTCAGATTAGGATGGTAGAAACTCATATTGAGGGCTTCCCACATGGCACTAGTGGTAAAGAACCTGCCCGCCCATGCAGGTTAGATAGAAGAGCAGGTTTGATCCTTGGGTTGGGAAGATCCCCTGGAGGAGGACAAGGCCCCCCACTCCAGTATTCTTGTCTGGAGAATCCCATGGACAGAGGAGCCTGGCAGGCTGCAGTTCATAGGGTCGCACAGAGTCAGACATGACTGAAATGACTCAGCATACACAAACGCAATGCATATTGAGCCACACCTAATTTATATGTCTCTTCAAATCTAATGGCCTTACTTGCCACCCAAGCTTTTGCCACTAGCTTAATAAAGAACCTTGGTCCCTGTTGCTGTCCTCAGCTTTCCTGTCATTGCCAGCTCTCATAGCTCCTCAGGATGAGAGCAGGACTCTCCACTGAATGTGTCAGAGTGGGAGCTCCAGGAGGGCCAGTGCTCTCAACATGCTGTGGGATTTGGCTTCTGAAGCAGTTGCGTAAGGAGGGAAGGACACACAGCCCAAAGGTGCAGAAGAAAGCAAACCTTTGGGGTGTGAAGTGTGAGGAGTGAGAGAGAAGGAACCAGTACATATGTCCTCCACTCGTCTTCTTCTCTAAACTGCTGTGAGGCAGGATGATCCCACACAGCCCTCCCATCCCACACGGCTGAGCAATTGGCTCCATCTCCTTGTGACGCGGCAGCCAGCTCTGGAACGCACCACGCTCCATCTGCTTTCCCTTCTTCCCATTGCCTTCACTCCCCTCACACCCCCTTTAATCTTATTGCTTTGGAATTGAATCCTTCAGTGAAGAATCTTCACATTAATTTTGACTCAGGCTCTGTTTTCTAAGCTAACACACATTAAGAAATGGATTCCAAATCTATTCAAATGAGTTCAAGATCTATTTAAGATCTACTATGGGGTATGGTTCAACTTGGTATACACATTTAAACTGTTCTACCTAGCTGAGGCTATACCTTATTCACCTTTGTTTTGGATGGCCAGGTACTCTGCAAATAGTAAGTGCTTCAGAGATCTTGCCTCCATGGAACTGGAATAATTTATCAATGTCCCAGAAAATTAGGATAGCATGTGATTAGATACCTGAACCAAAGAAATTGAGCAGAGCCTAACAATGCTACCGATTTGACACCAAGCTGTAAAAACTTTTCTGGAGGCTGCTTCTGTTTTATGATGCTCAAAAAACAAGACAAATTAAAACCAGGTTGAGGAATAAGACATTAAAAGTATGTGTATTCTAGAGAGAGTGAAAAGGAAAGTTTGGTTCGACATGGTTCTATTTCCAAGAATATGCATGTGAAAAAAATGGTATACTGAATGCACACTGACTTTTAAAAACAGCATCTGGTAGATTTTACCATATTTTAAGAATGTACTAGGTTTCTGGTTTTTTTTTAACCCCCCCCCCAACATGGCCTTAAATGTTTATTCAAAATAATACAATAAAATGTTAGTTTCCAATGAAATAAATAATAATGATCCCTTCTTGTCCAAATTTTCATTCTGATATAGAGTTTCTCTCTCAATCTCTGTTCTTTCATGTTCTTGTACAACTGGATCTGCTCTGCTATTATACACATGCATTTCTGTTTTCAGATATAACAGTAAAGAGCTGATAGCAAGATTTTCTGAATTCCCTGTTGTGCGATTCAAGAATTAATCTACTCTATGGAGAGGAACTTCATGAATTTAAAGTATATCCATCATCATATTAAGTGATTTGCTGAACTTAAAAGCAATGGCTTGTAGAACAGCTGGTATGTTCTCTCAGATTCCTACCCTTCATTATCACCACCCCCAAACAAATGTACATTGTAAGTAGTACAGTAACTTTGGCTTGAACACTTTTGTTTTTGTTGATTTGTTTTAGTGTGGGCTCTTCCATTGTAAGAAAATCTGTTTTAATCTGTTGTGAAGCATGTGTTCACAGAAACAAAACCAAATACTCACTCTACAAAGCTTTATTGGGTGTCTACCATATGAGCTATCATGGAATCATGCTGCCTATTGCTTCCCTCCAGGGAAATATGAAGACCTGGGGATAGTTCCTTCATGTGTTATGCCCTGAGCTGGCCCATATTTCAAAGATTAGAGGGAACTTTTTTTAATCAACACTATAGATCGAACTCCTTGATATGCAAATTGCTCTTCTCTTGAGAGACCTAACAGGCTATTTTGACTGAGTGGAAGGCATATTTTTTTCCTTTTCTTTCTTTCAAACATATTTTCCTTTTTTTCTTCCTTCCCCTTTTACTTTGATTGATTGGTAATGAGAAGCTAGAAAATAATATTGAATACAACTACAGTTAAAGAATTAGATATGGAATGTATCTTTAAGCTGTATCTTTATACATATATAAAAGCTTTTGACTTTTTAGAAGTAAAATTGGCTTATCTAAAAATTAACACTTATTATTGACCAAAATACTTTCAGTATTTTATTCTACAGAAGGCAGAGGAGCAAGTAGTGTGATAAAGCCATTCATCATAGTCAGCTTTAAATTGGCAAAACTCATGCCAAACCTGGACTCAGTGGAAAATTTCACGGTCAATTAGGTCAATACATGTGTAAAATGGACCCAGCAACAAAGATCACAAAGCCAATTACTGATCATATTTAATTTCATCTCTCTAAGTCCCAGAAAAAATTTTTGCGCTCACAGATCTAAGATATCCAAATAAACTGTAAAATCACAATTTTTCAATGCTATAGAAAGCTTTATAACATTTTATAAGGCAGACCTGTTAGTTCACAATTAGTGCTAGGTTTAGTCTTCACTTCTTAGAGGTTTTCAAGAAACCCCAGCTACAGTGTTTTTTGCGATAGGACGATGGACATAAGTACACAATTTTAAGTATGTATTTTTCTATTTGAAATAGAAATTTGAGGCACATGGTTAGTTGTTTGCATTTGTGCAAGATTCAATTTATATTATAGAAAGCTCACTGACTAGTGTTCCATTCAGGAGCATTCTGTCCTACCATTTTATGCATGTCTGTATTCAAACTAGAATAGTATTAAATGAACCTTTTATATTTTAAATATTCAAGAGCTTTATATTCAAAATTTCTTTTCTTGCTGTCAAACTAGCTTGCCTAAAGGCAAGGTAAGATCAAGTTAGACTCTCAAAGGTAGAATTAAATTTTATCATGGCATCCATCATAATATACAGTTTGCTTAATATGCAAATAAAGAGTATATGGAGTCAAAGAATAAAGGATTTTTAGGCAGCCTGTGAAATCCAAGGGACTACTTTTATAGAATAGATTCCTTTTAAATTTACATTTCCATCATTTTAATGAAAACACAGGGTAAACAAATTGTAATATAAATGTTTTAAGTTACCATTTTTCACTCAATTTTTCTTCTACTGGGTTTTCATGACAGCTCTTTATTTAAAACTAATAAAAATAGAAGAGAAGAAATAAAATAAATATAAAGAAATAATTACCTCAGCCTTTCTGGAGAGTTCCATCCAGTCATTTCTGTTGTAACTGCACATGATGCTAGCAATCACAATCTTTAGAAAGAGAAAGGAAAGAAAATTAGTTCAAATAGTTATGTCTTTATACACAGGGGTCTATGATATTTACATATATATGCTTATAATGGTAAATTATATCATAAAAATTAGTTTTCCATCTGCTGAAAGAAATCAGTAAAGTACAGCATGGTATTATAGTGAAGCAAAGGATAAGACCTGGGGCTTCAGACTTAGGTTACAGACTTTCTCATTTACTGTCTTTGAATGCTTGAGCAAGTTACTTAATTTTCCAATCCTCAGCATTCTCATTTTTAAAATGGAGATAATAAGACTGACTTTGCCAACCTCAAAAAGTGATAGTGAGAATTACATGAATTTGCATATGCAAAAAGAGTTGTTTAAGTAATACACTTAAATTGTAAATTTAAAGACATTCAATTTCTCATTGGTTAAATGTGGATAACACTACTATCTACTTGCTGCTGTTGTGTCTGATTCTTTTGCAACCCCATGAGCTATAGCCCACCAGGCTCCTCTGTTTGTGGCATTTCTTGGGCAAGAATACTCGAGTGGTTGCCATTTCTTTCACCAGGGGATCTTCCTGACTTACGGATAGAACCCATGTCTCCTGCACTGGCAGGTCCATTACCATTGAGCCACCAGGGAAACCCACTATCTAGTTAGAAGAGTGATAATCAAATTGCTAAGAGTTCATGACTCTAATAATGTACTAGGTAATGTTTTAATAGATTTTTTTCCTATTAACTCACTTAATCATTCTCAAATTATTCTCCGCGTTTTACAGATGAAGATGCTGAAGTACTGAGACATAAGATTACAGAGCTAATAAAGAGCAGAGCCAGGATCAGACCCAGAAATTTAACTGAGATTCTGTGTTTTTAACCATTAGTTTTTGCTGGCCTAATGTAAATATTCAGTATATGTCAGTAATTACTTTCTATTATTACCATTTAAAGACTATGAGATCATGACACAAAGTCTGTGCCAAATCTAAAGCCACAGAGTCTAGTGGAAGAGTCCACTAAAAGCCACTGGGCTCTCACCACATACAGCTTTTTTTTTTTTTAATATGTCTAAAAAAAACAAAACAAAGATGTGACGAACAAGTCAGATGAATGCTTTATCAATAAAAGAAAGAAAATAAGCTATAATCATACAGGAGAGAGTTCTGAATACCAGAGCTCTAAATACTGAATAAGCCTGTCCTTAACGTTGGGTCAATTTTTTCTTGATAGACTATAATCCTCCATGGGTGCCTGGACTGCTCTGCACAATTCATCATTTTATCTACAATAACCAGCATGATGTTTGGCACATAGCAGAATTGATTGAATAAATGTACGAGGTCACTAAAGGTTTAGGAATACAGAGTTGCATTTTCAGTTTATCCTTTTAAGATTAAGCAGAAATGAACACCATGAGTTAGAGAAGGGAAAAAATAAACAATTGGTGAAAAGTTTTGGCAAATGATTACTGTATTTTTCAGAGAGAAGAGTGAGCAGAACAGTTGTGAATGCTGGTCTTGGTGACAGAGAAAGGGTCAGATGTCAAAATACACAGAAATTGTGTGTATTAAGATTGAAAAAGAAGAATCAGGAGATCTGAGAGGCTGATTGTGAGTGACTGAGAAAATCTTACAACTTTAGTCAGACAAAAGTAAGATGATGCTGAGAAAAAAGGAAGCCAGGAGAAACAGTGTATTCAAACAGTTTCCTGTGTAGAGAGAGGAACAAAGAGAGAAAAGTAAAAGTAGATGAAGAACAGAGGAGGAAAATTAAGAATGCATGATTGTTTTTTATTGAGTTTAGGATTCCACTTTTGTGTAGCTTTTAAGAACTGGGGAGGAAAAAAAAAATGTAAGAATGACCCTTGCCCTTTTCTATAGGGGCTGATCAAAAGTGAAAAGTCAACTTCCAAACTTGCCCATCTGCAAGCAAGAAAGGGTCACCAGCATAATTATGTATCTTCAATACACTCTTTCTGCCATTTTCACATGCTATAAAATCTTGACGTTATTCTGCCCCACCTCCAGTTAGAAAACAGACTAGGGAAGAATTCCCCAGAGAGGTAACCAGATCTTCAGGGACTATACTATCACCTCCTCTTGAGTATTCCTTGCATGGGGGACTTCATTTGAAATGAAAACCAATTGGGATGAAGGCTGGGGGCAGGTGGACAGATTCTACTGTCCTCAGTGGCCTTGAGGTCAAGTCAAAAAATACACCTTTTTTAATTTTTAAAATTTATTTATTTTAATTGGAGGCTAATTACTTTACAATATTGTAGTGGTTTTTGCCATACATTGACATGAATCAGCCATGGGTGTACATGTATTCCTCATCCTGAACCCCTCTCCCCACTCCCTCCCATCCCATCCCTCTGGATCATCCCAGTGCATCAGCCTGAGCACCCTGTCTCATGCATCAAACCTGGACTGGTGATCTGTTTCACATATGATAATATACATGTTTCAATGCTATTTTCTCAGATCATCCCACCCTCACCTTCTCCCACAGAGTCCAAAAGACTGTTCTATAAAGAAAGGTTAATCTAAGGATTTAGGGAAGGAGCAGACTTCCCAAGCTTGCTGGTAAAATGTCAAGAGCAAGGTTAGATCCAAAGATTCAGACTGAAAAAATGACTTTTGCATTAGATACTGATTCTGTGGTAAAAGAGACAAACAGTAGACCTAGGTTTTTAGGGAGTTCTATTATTCAAAACCAAGAAAAGATAGGCAAAAAACAAAATCAAAACTTGCTTCCAGTTATGATAAAGTAACCCTCAAGTTTATACTCCCATATAAATATGAAGTGGCTGCTAAATCAGGATGGCATCCTCCTCCCGTGTCCCTTTCAGGTGCCACAGAGGGCAATGGGGAAGATCCTTCTAGTGGGCAGGATCCAGGTAGGCAGATGGGCTGACCAACGGAGCCACTTCCAGGAAAGCAAGGTTTACTGGCCCTGACAACTGGGTATGATACATGTTCTCAAGTAGGGACTAACATAGTTCCTCTTTACTAAATGGTGATTTTTATTTTGACAAAGCTGTTTTTTCTTCAAATATATATAGATTGTGCCTGGATTGGTTAGAATCATCATTTACCTTTTAAGTCCCCAGGATTATGAGGAGCTCAGGATTATGAGGAGCACATTTGGGCTTGATGGAGAGAAGTAAATAACACCCAGAGAACTGTCCTGAAGATTGAGAACATTGGTGCCACCAAATGCCTAGGAACACAGTGACTGGGTATGATTTGGGGCACGCTGTCACTGGGGAGGGGTGGCCACAGGTGGGAGTGATAGATTATCCTGAGCAGACAGAAGTTTTGTGTGCTCTGAACAGCTAAGCACTACCCTGTTCTTCGTTTCTCATCTTCAAAAAACAGGCTCTACCTTCTTATCCAAAAAAGCTGGGAAAATATCTCCAACTGGGTTAATCATAGTAATCACCTACTCTCCTCTCATTAAAGTCCTTCACTTGAACTGGGGAGATAAAGACTTTTTTCCTCTTTGGTCCCTAAACTGGAATGAAGTGTGTTCATAGCAGCTAGCAATCACTGATTGATTCCTTACTTACCACAGCCCATCCTCCCACTCCCACTCAAAGCTAGCTGTACTAGGATGAAGAAAAGCAGAGGCAGAGGAAAGCAGAGATGCAAGATGGAGACACGGTTCTGTCACGTTTAAGTCTGGTGTACCACTAACATGCCTGTCCGAGTGAACCAATAAATATCACTTTTGACTTAAGAAAACTCAAGTTATATTCTGGTTTCTATCACTGACAGTCTTGACAATTACTACATGCAAAACCAAAATTGTCACTTTTAAAATAACTTCCTAAGCATTTTTTTCTGTCAAGTAAATTTAAAGGAAAAATAACTTTATATCTTATTTTTAAATGCTAAATTATCTAAGAAGTCTAAATATCTTTATCTAAAATCAAGGGATGGTTCATGAAAATATATGTTGACATTCTATTTCAGAGGAATAAAGATGACCCCAAATCATTTTATTCTTGATTAAAAGATATAAGGATTTCTCAAAAAGCCAAGCTAAAACACATCAAGAGTAAAAGAACACTGAACAGAATTTAATCTTTCTGTGAGGATTAGAAAGCCTTCCGTGTTTTGCAGTGCTTGGTTTTTAATCAAACAAAGGAAGACAGGTTACTTTTTTCCTATGGAAAAAAACTGTTAATGTATATTTCATATTGTGAAACATCATGAAAAGTTACTAGAAATGAATACCCAATGAAACATTTTTAAAAAAGAACAACATTTCCCTATATTTCATTTAATTTATGCCATTTTTAATGCTCCATTTTTATGGCTCATATTTTAAAACATTATTAGATAAGTTTATACATAAAAGCCAAATACTATATAGTGTTTTAACTAATCCTACACTTTATGAACATTTTAAGAGTCAAGTGAGAGATTCAAACAATATTAGTTAATCACTTAATATAGAAACTGAGTATCTACTGTCGTAGGCACTAAATGACATATAGAGCAGCTGAAGACACTGATTCAGAGTCTTTGATTATTCAACAATCAGTATTTCTTGGAGACCTATGTGCCAGTAACTGTAACTCTGAAGCAATGAAGGAAACAGGGAAAGTCCCTATATTTTTAAGAGGGGGGAAAAAAAGGCATTAACGAATACACTATTTGGACTATTTTCGGGTCAAGATTTAAAAACAATACAGGCGAGCAAGATGGAGAATCACAGGGATGCATAAAGCCACATTAGATGATTTGGGTAAAAGTTGGCATTCCAGGTAGAGGAAACTGTAAGCAGGAACTCGGGAGGAGGAGTGATCATGATACACTTAAAAATAGAAGGCCTTTGTCATTGGTGCTTCATGACAGGGCAAGAAGAGTGCAAAAGGAAATGAGAGGAGAAGGAAGCAGTCACTTCTCTGGGAGCTGAAACCTGTGGGAGTTTGGTTTTTTTTAATAGAGGTAATGGGGCTTCCCTGGCAGCTCAGTGGTAAAGAATTCATCTGCCATGCAGGAGACCCAGTTCCATCCCTGGGTGGGGAAGATCCCTTGGAGAAGGGCATGGCTACCCACTCCAGTATTCTTGCCCAGAGGATCCCATGTAGCCTGGCGGACTACAGTCCATGAGGTTGCAGAGTAGGACACAACTGAAATGATTGAGCACACATGTATGCATACATATGGGAGGTTCCAGGAGCCCACTGAAAAGTTTAAGAGACAGTAATAAAATGATCTGATTTACGTTTTTAAAAGATGCTGGCTACTTTATAGGGAATGGAATGAGGGGGCTGCAGGGTAAAAGCAAAGAGTCCAGTTTAGTTGAAATAAGGTGACTTAAGGTGACTTGGAAATGGCCAGACATGGAAATCTGATCTAGATGCGTCAATGGTTATACTCAGGAGGTGAGAAAAAATAAGAAATTAAGGATGATCCCTAGATTATTGGCTTGAGCCACTGAATGGAACATAGATGTGTCACTGAGATGGGACAAAGCCTAGTGCAATTATAAGTCAGGAACTGTTAAGATGTTCGACCTTAATACATTACATATAAAGTGTTTAGAAAACTATCAGCAATGACATCAATTGTGACACTGGATACACGCATATAGAATTCACTAAAGAAGTTAGTTAAGGCTATGGTTTTTCCAGTGGTCATGTATGGATGTGAGAGTTGGACTATAAAGAAAGATGAGTACCGAAGAATTGATGCTTTTGAACTATGGTGTTGAAGAAGACTCTTGAGAGTCCCTTGGACTGCAAGGAGATCCAACCAGTCCATCCTAAAGGAGATCAGTCCTGGGTGTTCATTGGTAGGACTGATTTTGAAGCTGAAACTCCAATACTTTGGCCACCTGATGCAAAGAGCTGACTCATTTTAAAATACCCTGATACTGGGAAAGATTGAGGGCAGGAGGAGAAGGGGATGACAGAGGATGAGATGGTTGGATGGCATCACCGACTCAATGGACATGGGTTTGGGTGGACTCCGGGAGTTAGTGATGGACAGGGAGACCTGGTGTGCTGTGGTTCATGGGGTCAGAAAGAATCGGACACGACTGAGCGACTGAACTGAACTGAACTGAACTGAAAGAAGTTAGGGTTGAAAGTGAATATTTCAGAGACTTCAACATTAATGGTGTTTAAAAGTCACTTGGCTTAGTGACTTTCCAAACAGAATAGAATAAAACAAGACAAAATGAAAGAAATGAAGATTGACCTAGAGTCACACTAAAATGTGGTGTCACAAACGCCAAGAGAGGCAAATGTTCCATAAAGAAAGGAGAAATTTATGGGGATGGATGCTTCTGAGAGCTGATGTAAGAAAACAAAGACCTGTCCACAGGATTTGGCAATACAGATGCCACTGGTAACTTTTATAAGAGAAGCATCAGTGAAGCAGGGAGGACAGATGGTCAGACTAGAGTAGACTGAATAAAGAGAACATGAAGGAGTTAGGAAAGTGGTACACAAAGCCTTCTAATAGTTTTGGTGGGCTTGCTGAAAGAGAAATGAGGCAGTAAATGACGGGCTGTGGGAGGGCAGGTGAGAGTTTGTTCTTTTTTTTTAATGGGCTATATATTACATATGTTTTTATACTGGTGGAAGTGACATGGAAAAGAGGAGGAAACTGTTGAAAAGCCAAGAGGTGATGATGAATCTACCACATACGTAGAGAATGTAAACTGTGCAAGGAGCAGAGGCATTGTTTCCAGTCTAACAAGGTGGAAAGGCAGAGCAGACAGAAAACAGGAATGGATGTAGTTGAGTTTACAGATATGGTGTGGAAAAGGTGAAATTATCTTCCATGGTGTTTAGATTTTCTTTACCATATAACAGATGAGGACTCCTACTGACAGTTAAGAGAAGGAGAGACAGAGGTTGAGAAGGATGAGAGGGGGATAAAAGTATTGACCTAGACATCTAAGAAAATGGGAACAAAAATTTACCAAGGGATTATGGTAAGATTACTAGGCTAGAAAGGCAAAAATATTTAATCAGGATATGTTTTTGTAAAATGAAATTAGTAAAAGGACAGTATAATTTTGAAAATTAGAACAAAGAAGAGAGCTGACCATAAAACAGGTTTTATAGATTACTTCAAAGTTGAAACTCATATTATCAAGATTTTTTTTTGTTGCTTTGGTCACTAAACTTCGATGCATTCCATAAAAGGGCATTCTTATATCTAATTGTGTTGTTGAGAGAACACTTTTAAATTGCAGTTTTACATAGTTTTGACATTCATTTTGACTAATGCATGTAGCTTAAAATTACAATGTGTAAACATTCAATTTCTATTAAACATTAATGTTCTAAAGCATATAAAATGCCAACTATAATAATTTATGAATCAGATTTTGTGTTGTTTCTCCCTGAAAAAGACTTCATAAGTTAAAAAAAAAAACAGGACATTTACTCTACAGAAAGAAAAAATTGTGCTAAATGGCTTCACCTGTCATCCTTCAAAGCTTTTAAATTAAAGAATCACAATTTCCAGTCAAATTATTTTTTATATAATTCATTTCCTTATGGAATAAATAAAATTATTTTATTAAGCATTTTTTTCAAGCTGAATGACAATGAAGTCTGCACTTCAAAAATTAAGGTGAAGAACAATATAAAACTTCCAAGTTTCATCTTTTGCTGTCTCATTAAATTTCCAAACATGTGCAGTCTATGCTTACATCACAGGTTGGAAATACTGTTTTGGTATTCTGTAATCATACTGTGAACTACAGTGGAAATTTAGTCATCAGCCCAGTTTCAAGACAACCTGAAGTTTTTAGTACAGAAAAACTGGCAAAGTGCAAAGTGACAAAAGGTAACAGTGTAAATTACAAGCAGTCAAGTTAGGTTTTCTCAAACAGTTTAACAAAATCTTTCCTAACACTATGGGGATTATACTACATTGAGGAGGAAAAATAACATGGGACATGTGATTTTCAAAGGCATTTAAACTAAAAAAAAAAGTTCAATAAATATTCATTAATTGTACAATATTCAAATTGTAAATGTTCTTTATGCCATTATATGAATATAGTGAAAATGAGATTGGTACAATTTTCCTGAAATGTACACAGTGAGAGAAGAACATTAAGAGTAAAACTCACAAGCTCTTCAAATTTTATATGGTTATTGCTAACTTAATGGTTGCAAATGAGAATAGTACTCTTAAAGTTCTCCTTTATATTATTTTAAAATTTAGTGTTTTCTTTCTTTGCTTATTTTGGGACATACACATATCTCACTTATACAACTATTTCTAATATGAAAAGCCATGTTCAAAGTTACAAAATGTGCACATAGTTTTCATAGAGACTCGTGTACCCCAGTGTTCATCACAGCACTGTTTATAATAGCCAGGACATGGAAGCAACCTAGATGTCCATCAGCAGACAAATGGATAAGAAAGCTGTGGTACATATACACAATGGAGTATTACTCAGCCATTATAAAGAATACATTTGAATCAGTGCTAATGAGGTGGATGAAACTGGAGTCTATTATACAGAGTGAAAAAGCCAGAAAGAAAAACACCAGTAGAGTATACTAATGCATATATATGGAATTTAGAAAGACGGTAATCCTATAAGCGAGATTGCAAAAGAGACACGGATGTATAGAACAGTCTTTTGGACTCTGTGGGAGAGGGCGAGGGTGGGATGATCTGAGAGAATAGCATTGAAACATGTATATTATCATATGTGAAACAGATCGCCAGTCCAGGTTCCATGAATGAGACAGGGTGCTCAGGGCTGGTGCACTGGGATGACCCTGAGGGATGGGATGGGAAGGGAAGAAGGAGGTGTGTTCACATGTAAACCCATGGCTGATTCATGTCAATGTATGGCAAAAACCACGACAATATTGTAATCAGCCTCCAATTAAAATAAAGCAATATGAGCAAAAAAAAGATAGAAAGAAAAAAAAAGAAAATCAGAGATGTTTTCCACTAGAACAAGAAATAAACAACCACTGTAGACTACTCAGGAACTACAGGAACTGCTGGTTTTTTCCTCTTCTTTTGATCACTTCTTACTAGTTTTTGGGCTTCCCTTGTGGCTCAGCTGGTAAAGAATCCACCTGCAATGCAGGAGACCTGGGTTGGATCCCTGGGTTGGGAAGATCCCCTGGAGAAGGGAAAGGCTACCCACTCCAGTATTCTGGCCTGGAGAATTGCACGGACTGTACAGTACAAGGGGTCGCAAACAGTCGGACATGTCTGACTGACTTTCACTTTCACTTTAGTAGTTTTTAATCTAATTTCCATCCCCTTTGTATCTAGAAACTGATCTACCATTGGTCACCAGTTTCAAAAATATTAGATACTTTTCAGCCCAAACCTTTACCAGAACTCTTTCCAGCACTGAGATGGTTAACCACCTCCAGCTTCCTGACTGAAACCCTCCTCATGTGGGCTCTTGAGATACAACCTTTTATCCTTATTGTTCCTATTTTTGCTATTCCTTCTCAGGCTCTTCTGCCCCGAGCGTCCTTTACATGTTAACATCCCCAGGTTGTACTCATGGTCCTCTTTTAGCATTGTTTCATGCACATCCCTTAGACATCATATTCATAATGATTTCAGATAATACCTATATGTAGAGACTTCAGAAACGCCTCCAATCTGTGTTTTTTTCCTGAGTATAAGAACAGCATATCCAACTACCTTAAAGAACCTGCATTCAACTTGCCCAAAATCAAACTTAAACTTCTCCACCCGGAATTTGCATTCTCTCTCCATTAAATATGCTTATACTCTATGCTTTTGTCCCAAGTTAGAAAACTAGATTTTCTTTCTACATTTCTCTCACTGCTTACATCCAACTATTTCCAAATACACTCTAGTCCACAGGTTTTCAAATTTGCCTGAGCACTGAAATCATCTGGAGAGTTAGAAACATAATTCCTACATTTGTATGTAGTTAGGCCCAGACATCAGTGTTTCCTCAAGGATCTCCAGGTAATTCTAACCTGCAGGAAACTTTGAGAAGTATTGCTCTAATTTACTCCTCAAATATCTCTTCTAGGTGTCTCTGACTCTTTCATCATAACTGTTTTAGTTAAGATGTTCATGCTTGCTCCCCTGGATTACTGAAATAGATTCGTATTAGTCTTCCCATCTCTAATATCAGCCTAAGCCATCTGCCAGATCTATCTAAAGAGACAAACCTAATCATATCACACTTCTGCTTCAAATCTGACTTCAAGATAAAAATCCAACTCTTTAATATGCTATACAAGACCACAATGCAACATTTGCTCCAACCACGAAGAATTAAATACTTTGTTTCCTGAATATCACATGTATTCTGCATTCTCTTGACCATATGTCTACTCTTTTTGTCTGAATGAATAAGGAATGGTCCCTGTGCTCTAGGAGCATATGGTATAATAAAGCAGACATATGTAAATTGATACAAAAATAATTATAGTATATGAAACAGTGTACAGTGAGAGCAGAAAGGAAAGAGTGATTATTTGTACCTGTGTGAATCAGGGTAGGTCTCATGGAACAGTAACTCTTAATTGATTCTGAAATCATACATGAGTATTTATTGGAAACCGATTAGAATAAAACAGCCAAGAGTACTCCAGTTGTACTAAGCAGCAGAAACAAAGGCAAGGGGTGTTGCCTTTAAGAAATATGCTCTGTTTGGCAACCCACTCCAGCACTCTTGCCTGGAAAATCCCATCAGGGGAGGAGCCTGGTAGGCTGCAGTCCATGGGGTCGCGAAGAATCAGACACAACTGAGCGACTTCCCTTTCATTTTTCACTTTCATGCGTTGGAGAAAGAAATGGCAACCCACTCCAGTGTCCTTGCCTGGAGAATCCCAGGGATGGGGGAGCCTGGTGGGCTGCCGTCTATGGGGTCGCACAGAGTCGGACATGACTGAAGCGACTTAGCAGCAGCAGCAGCAAGGAATCTCAAGGAGTGCAGTTAGCTTTGGGGGAAATGAATGGCTTCACTTCATGGGCAATGGAGCTGCATACATAGGTAGAAATCAGGTTTATTCAAGCAAGGGGCTAAAACAATGGTTTCTAACCAGGTGATTATTTGGCTTTGAATTTTAGATTATTCAGCCTAGCAAATCCCTGCTCTTCTTTTGGACAGTACCTCTCCTAGGAAGGCTTACCTGTTCACCCTTCCATCTCTTTGTCAAGCACCCCTCTTCTGACATCCCACAGCATCCTTTGCATTTCTTTATCATAACATTTGTTATATTGTATTAAATTGGTGTTTCTATGTTTTTCAAAAGATGACCAAAGTTTAGTGGGTGAGAGCCCATATTTTTCATCACTGTATTGCTAGCATCTAGTTGTTGTTGTTTTTCAGTCAGTAAGCCATGTCCAACTCTTTGCAAACCCACGGACTACAGTACACCAGATTCCTCTGTCCTTCACTATCTCCTGGAGCTTGCTCAAATTTATCTCCATCGAGTTGGTGATGCTGTCCAATAATCTCATCCTTTGCCACCTCCTTCTCCTTTGCCTTCAACCTTTCCCAGCATCGGGGTCTTTTCCAATGAAAATACTAGCATCTAGTATTGTATCTTATATTCCATTTGGAGTCAGAAAATATTTGCCTCAAAGGAATACTGAAATAGGTGACTGAGAAAAGAGATTGAAAGCAACACACTTTGCAAGTAATCCAAGTAGTTAAATAATGCATTGCATTACATTTACAACATCTAAATATAAGTAAATTTTTATAGTCTACAGAGACAATAAGAATAGATAGATGGTTCAAAGTAAGAGTATTCAAGAACCTCTCATATTTAATAAAATATACTTTATACCAAAGAATAAAAATCATTTATTTATATTTTACACTTAATACACATTTTCACATCTATTATCTAATTTCTTTAACATAATAATTTTGAATGTAGAAAACCTTACATTGAGAATAATGAGCACAGATAATTTATTTTACCAGGGTCAAATAAATCAATAGGAGAGGCAGGGATTAAGCTCTGGTCTTTTGACTTGAAGTTCCTCTTGACTACATCAAGACAATATCATATTGATTTCCCATCCTTTCAATTTACATTAGAGATTCTAGTTGATTTTGTGTTCTCAGTTCTCTTGCGGTAAATCATTTGAACAAAGGTGTCCCTTCTCTGCATTCATACCCCTCTGCAATGTAGTGTTAGTTGCTCAGTCATGTCTGACTCTTTGGGACCCCATGGACTGTAGCCAGGCAGGTTCCTCTATCCATGGAATTCCCCAGGCAAGCATACTAGAGTGGGTTGCCATTGCTTCTCCAGGGGATCTTCCCAACCCAGGGATGGAACCCAGTTCTCCCACATTGCAGGCAGATTCGTTACCAGCTGAGCCACCAGGGAAGCCACCGCAATGTAAATATGCAGCTACTCTTTAAGTGGGGGATTTATTTACATGCCTTTTGAATCCGGGCTTTGTAACTTGTTTCAATCAACAGAATATGACAGAAGGGAGGTTGTGCCAATATCAAGCCACAACTTGAAAGAGGCCTGTCCTTTTCTGTTTACTCTCTTGAAATCCTGCCTAGTCATATGATCAAGTTAGCATGACCTGCTGAAGGATCAGAGACCACATGGAACAGGGATAAGCCATCCAGCTGAGGCTACTTGGGACCAGTCAGCCCATAGCCCACCTGCAAGTTGACTATAGATGGAGTAAGACAAGCTGAGACCAGAAGAACCACAGTTTACCTCAACCCAAATCACTCACATGCATGCAGAATTGTGAATTAAGTTAATAGTTGTTTCAAGCAACTAAGTCTGGGGTGTTCTGTTATATAGCCAAAGTTAACTGATACTACTTTTATTAAGTGTAACAATAACAACAATAGCACTTGCTGTGTACTTGCATGTGCCAAGCACATGCATTACCTCTAATCATGATGAAGTGAGACTTGTCAGTCCCGATTTGCATGTAGGAAAGAAAAAATGTATTTAAAGAAGTTAAGTAACGCTCATGATTGTATAGCCAACAAGAGTAACTATAAATCTTGAACTCTCTACCTACAATATTTTTTTCTCTGAATCATTTTTTGTATTCCTTAAATACACATTTATAGAAAACCTTTTGGGTTTATTTTTATACCCAGTAGATTTTATTCAATGTGTGTCAATTTTTATTACTTTCATTCTCAGAGACTAACATTATTACTGTGTTCCTGCTCAATGTATTAGTTCACTGTAACTCTATAAATACCATCTAAGCTAGGATAGCCAGGTAGAACTGCCTAGGAAATCATGAAGTCAAAGGAAGATCTAGTGAGAAAGACCCAGTGAGATGATTTGCTGTTTCCTAACCACCTAAAAGCATTAAAGAATGAAAATAGGGTAGTACTGGCCCCTTATAATCTGGCTCCAAATCATCTTGCTGTCCCTTATCTTGACCCACCAAACTGAATTCACTATATATACTGGCCACCAGATTGTTTTCAGGCTTCCATTCTCTTCTGTGTGCGGATTCTTCTTGTTATAGTCCTCTCCATTCCTCTGACCATATATCTTCTATTCACTCTTCAAGTTTCTAACACAGAGCACTTCTATTCTACTGCATTCAATGAGCTCAGAGACAGAATTACTGTCTTTACTGATATCTCAGTGATGAATTTACTTCTCTACTCCAGTTCCTGTCACACTATATCACAAATGTGTGCTTATTTATATCACTGTCTTCCCTTACTCCACTCAATGGAAAAACATGTTACCTTTTATTCACCTTTTTTTTCCTTATCTTTTGGTTCAGCATTGCATAGCATCTAACGAATTTAACAAATGTCTGTGGAAGGAAGGATGTCCTCTTGTTACTTATTACTAATTTAAAAAAAATTCTAGTTTATTCCTATAAAGATTACAGTACTTGCTGCAATAATGGAGAAAAAGTGCATATATAAAACTACCAAGACTACTATATATTTTTATACCTATAAGCCATTTACCTCCTTCATAGCATGATTTTGACACTGGCTTTAATCTGTGATGTCCAACTGGATTTAGGTTGTTCTATCACTGTTGACCCTTCACTGAAGTTGCAGTAAGTCAACTGAAGTCATAAAATTTGAATTCCATGTACACAAAAATGTTACCTACATAAAACCTGTGTATGAGATTTGATTTTTCTTCTATTTAAAAGGTCAAGATATGTTGCTGTATTGATGTAGTTCACTCAAGGACTTAGCCTTTCAAAGGCACATAAAGGAGTTGATTTGAAATATAAAGTTTCTATATTTCAGTTGAAAACTCTTTCTATTTAGAGGAAATAAATATTCACTTAATTAAATACCTTCATAAATTAATAAGGTTAATTAATACAGTGTTAAAATGTGACATAGGAATTTGAAGGTAAAAAAGAAATTAAAAATAAAATAGTAATAAAGACACTCTCAAGAAAATTACTTGGAATGATGCACTACATGAGACAGTTTGGGCACTTCCAAACATGTAGCACTTGGGTATTACAAAGATTACTTTCTGTTAAAGACTTTAAATCCCAAATGAAAATTTTATGTAAATACTAAACATTATTGTAATTATTTTATGAGATGTAGCTCTTTTGCTCTCATTAACTATGATTGCATGTTTAATGCAAGTTCAATTAGATAATCCTGTTGTGTAAGACAGTGGTATTGTGTCTTAAGAATGGGATGGTAAGCTTCTGGAGGATGTAGGTTGTATCTTCCATCTCAGCATATATCCCTTGTGGGCTGGGACTGCTTGTTCTGTTTACTAATGTACCTGACACATATTAGGAACGCAAAAGTATTTGTTGAATACAGAGATAAATAGAATAGTTGAAATGTAGTAAGTGAATGCTTTTAGGAAGTCAGGGACTTCTAAAAACACACAGGTTACTCTTTCCCAACTATGTGCTATTACCTCAGAGAAATGCTGTCAGTTCAGTTCAGTTCAGTCGCTCAGTCATGTCTGACTCTTTGTGACCCCATGGACTGCAGTACGCCAGGCTTTCCTGTCCATCTCCCTGAGCTTACTCAAACTCATGTCCATCGAGTTGGTGATGCCATCCAACCATCTCATCCTCTGTCCCTTCTCTTCCTGCCTTCAATCTTTCCCAGCAACAAGGTCTTTTCAAATGAGTCAGTTCTTCACATCAAGTAGCCAAAGTATTGGAGTTTCAGCTTCAGCATCAGGCCTTGCAAAGAATATTCAGGATTGATTTCCTTTAGGATTGACTGGTTGGATCTCCTTGCAGTCCAAGGGACTCTCAAGCATCTTCTTCAACAGCATCAATTCTTCAGTGCTCAGCTATAGGAATGTTTAAATCCCACTTACTATGGGATAAGCTGCCCAGCCTTGGGGGACTCTGACTCTGCCTCAACCTTCCATATTCTTCTCCAGACACCCGCAGGCACTCTCCCATACTTCCTTCCTGTCTCTGTTCAAATGTCATTGCCTCAGTGACACTTTAAGAATGCAAACCATCCCCTCCCAGCTCTAGTTTCTTTCCCATGGCATTATATCATTTTATTTAAAATAGTTAATGTCTTTCTCACCTCAGTGGGAATGCACACTCCACTGGAGGAAGAGTTTGGATACAGAACAGTGAGGGCATATAGTGATTCTACTTACTTGTTAAATAAATAATCAAATACTAACACATTATTTAAATATCTTTTTGCATCTGCTACCTGATCTATAAAATGGGAATAATTTGATTTACCACTCTTATTTCCTGGGATTATTCCAAGAATAACATAGTATTATATATTTGACATTAAATACTTTTCAATGAAATTCAATTATTTTTATGACTAAGAGAATAATGTCATATTCAGATTTGCCATTTTCTACAATTTAGAGAGCAAACTATGACATTTTGAAATAGCGCAACACTTTGGTTTTAAACATCCACAGGTAAGACTTAAAAATATGCCATTGGAAAGGGTAGAAAGCATCATCTTATGCACTCCTTTGATCTTTCAGTAGTATCATATTGTGGCCATATTTGTAAATTAATGTAGTTTAAAAAAAAAGGGGGGCAGATCCACAGAATCAAATTGTATAGATCAATTCACATTTTGTAGATATTTAAAAATCATTTAGATTTCACTAAAATACTAGGAAATCAACTAATAGCTAGGATACCATTTATTAAATTTTATATTTTTTGGCTTAAATTGCTTTATCAGAATTGAGATTACAATCTTTTTCCTACTCAGAAACAATTCTAAGGACTTTGATCTTCAGACATGTATGTTTTCTTATTTGGAATACCCAAAGAGGACCAATACTGTAAACAAATTCCATGTTAAAGATAGAGCAGCACGCTGCAATCGGTTGTGATGTTGGATGAAGGAAGTCTGAAGAGTGGGAGAGGACTTAGCAACTATGCCCTTTCCCTGAGAAGTCTAAGGAACATGCACTCTAGAACACAAAGCTGGAAGCATTTCTTCTGACCCATGCTCTGCAGGAGAAACATGCACCTCCATTGCTCCTGTCTTTCCCCTATGCACTTCTGTAGGTACTCATTCATTCCCTTTCTCTCCATGAGACCACCTCTCTTCAGCCCCTGCTTTGAAACAGGCACAGAAAAGGAGCTGAGTGAAAACCAGATGACTAAATTAATGAAGGAGCCCGTGCACCCTCCTTTCACACAAATGATTCCATCTCTGCTTTTGTTCTGCTTTCCTTCCTCCTCTTCATCAGACCCCAACCCCACCACAATTTCCCTCACCTTATCTGACCCCTCTTTACAAAAAGCTTTTCCCATGTTTGGACCCATATGCTTCCTCCTCCTCCACTTGGAGCTGCCACATCTGCCAACAATGGGCACCTTGGTTAACAGCAGTAGAACCAAACCCTCTAATGCACTTCTCTTTTCAGGATAATGATGAATGATACTCAGCTAATAAAATTCTTTGTATCATTGAATAAATGACTCCCTTGCCTTCATATGCTGTTGATACTTGGGAATCAAATCAAAGATATTTCCACATTTTGTAACCATCTTAGGGTTTCATCTACATTCCAAATTTCAGTTTGAAATGTTCCTTCTCAGAAGCTTGGCATAGGGATTTACAACATAAATAATGACAGGATCTTTTTCAAAGTGCTTGGAACCTTTCCGGTATAAACTTTATACAGCATAATGAATGTGTTGGCATTTTGAACTTATTTGCATACTATAAAAATACAACAGAGAGCACAGCAAAATCCCTGTTAAATTCACATTACCTGTGAAATGAAGATACCAAAAGGCAGTGTAGCCTAATTAGAATCATGAAATGGTATTCAAGCCATACTTCTAAGAAAACACATACGCACTAATAGTTACAATGAATGAAATGGGTTTACCTCTCATTAAGCAAATGAGAAAATCCTCCAATTTCTTTGCTTTCATCATTTCATAAGATATTTCTAATAGCAGTAGTACTTATTTCAACTACTGAGGTAAAGTCACATTTGTCAATTATCAGTGTGCTAGGACTTCCAATGCAAAGCAAACTCTGAAGGACCTTTTCAGAGTTTAAATTCGATGTTTTCAACAATAAAGTTTAAAAATTAGACATTTTCTTTCAAATATTCTTTTTCCTGATTGTTCATCCTTTCCAGCTTCCTCATGATTGGACAGATGTGATAACAATGCTGTTTTTAAGTAACAACAAGGTGTTTGTTTTATAATCTTTACTCTCTTATATTCCACATATAATTATGTGATCTCTGAAACTTTCCAAACAAATAAGAGAACAGTAGCCTTTCAAAATAAACTGATTGTAAGGCTGGAGTTTGCAGTCCTCTAAATTAAGGGAAGATTATACATCTTCCCTACTATGTAAGATTTGCCAACTTGAAAGTTTGTTTGAAAAATGAATTTATAAGCATAACATGTCATGGGAATTATTATATAAAAGTATACACAATTAAGAGTTGGGAAAAGTCATAAGACTAAAATTTGGTCATTGAGCATTTTCTGTTTTGATAATTACCACTGTATTTCAAAACCATTATAAAACTATAGCACTGATTATTTTAATTACTTGAATATTGCAAAGAACAGCCTCTAGAATGATTTGATTTAAAAAACAAATTCCTGTTAAGATTTTTTCAATTATTTACAACAACCCCAACTGTTCTATCATTTGAGGAGGGAATAGAGAGTTGTCCTTATCTACCCCATCAAACAAGTTATCATAGTAGATAACATAAAAGCGTGTGATCAGGATTTTAGTCTCAGATGCAGCCCATGTCCCCATATGTCTCATAAATTCTTCTAATGCATTTTCACATGCATGATCGTGAATACCTATTCAGTGAAAAGGTTTACCATATGCTACATTTTTCAACTACCAAGAACAAAGGGTGAATGGTTCCTGGACTCGTATATGGAACAAAAAAGCATAAAAAGCAAAACAAAAACCTCTTGCATTTCTACTAAATAAAGGAAGGAATGAAGAATTGTAAAGACTGAGTGGAATCCTCTTTGGGCACCATGCTGTTCTTTTCTTGAGACAAAAGTGTTCAATGAGGGACACGGAGGAAAGGAGAAACAAATGTAGACCTCTCGTGTATGTCACCCAATCCATCCTCTCCTTAGTGAAGAACTATTTGCTACAGTATAGTATTAAATGCTTCCTTCAGCATATTTTCAGTAACATGAATTTTTATTATTTCTTAAGGAACAATTCACAATAGGAAGTTACTGTCAAGAGTTTGCGTGTGTGCGTGTGTGTGTGTGTGTGTTTTCCTTTCCCTTTTCAAGATACTCTTGTGTACACCACCTATTGAATCAGGTTAAGCAATCCCTTTCTTCTTTTAAAATATTTTAATGACTTGGAGTACTATTTCTCAGTAGATATTATTCAGCCAAGCTAGAGATATTTATTGCACTGGTTAAATGTATAATATATTCCCCTGAATTATTTATGTAAGTAATACATATTATGATGCATTGAGGGCTTCCTAGGTGGCTTTAGAGGCAAAGAACCCACCTGCCGATGCAGGAGACATAAGAGACTGGGGTTCAATCCCTAGGTCGGGAAGATCCCCTGGAGGAGGGCATGGCAACTCACTCCAGTATTTATGCCTGGAGAATCCCATGGACAGAGGAGCCTGGCGAGCTATGTTCCATGGGGTTGTGTAGAGTTGGACACAAAACAGTGCACACACATGATGCACAGAAATCATATAGAGATTATATGCATACATATAGACATATACTTTCCCTCAGTCAACTACCCCAATTACGCTACAGTGAGTCAGCCACTTATGAGCCTTTATTACTCACACACACACATATACCATTCTCAGAACTGAAAGGAAAAAAATCCTTGTATACAAATTTAACCTTAAGTTTTTGTCCTATCTAGGCAAAGTCCTTCTTTTTGAATTGTAATTTATTACAATAAGTCTTTTTTATCAATTTAAGGTTACCACTCTTGATTGAATGCACAAGCAATTTCTGGTAAAGTACTCATTGTATCAAAATACCACAGCCAATAAGCTAGGTGCTGTGAAGCTCATTATATGGGGTATCATTTCTATCTTACACACATGGTCTTAGAACTGCCAGAATAAATTCACTCAAAGCAAATTAGTGGCTACATTTCATATATTAAAGGACATGTGTAGTTTTGCTCTGGTGTCAGTTTCATGGTGTCATTTTTCAGTGTGCATCAGAAGGGACCCGTAGTGGAAAATTAACTTGGGCTTTTTAACTGTCAGAGCAAGATGCTCATCTTCTCAAAATACTTATGCCTTAATGGCAGTTTTTTCCTCATGTAGAATTACTCTGCCCCACTCCTTTTCTTACTGCCTTCTTATTTATTTGCAGTAGAGCTATCACTCTCCATTGAATATGCTGTAGCTATAAAATTGCAAAGAGTCAAATCTCTGTAGGTGCAAAGTATTTTAGTTCACAACCTGTACCTCTTTGTGCATGTTAACAACAAGCTATATTGAAGCATTTCTCTTGCCTGACTTGGCCTCTGGTCTGGTTTAAAGTGTCAGCTTCTTCCTCTGTTCATTTTATCTTAAATAACTGTGTTGATGAAAATTTTTTAGGCCACCCTAAAGAATCTTTATTAACTTAGGTATGTCAGTCTTGTTAAATAAACTCATCAACATTCCTTACTTTTCATTCAATTTTCCTTTATCAGACTAAAACTTCTTTGCCAGTAGCATGGCTGTTTTTACTTCATATGAAACCACCCTCCCTAAAGCTATGAAGAAGGAAAAAAAATTTAAGAAAAAGAAATTAAAAAACTCTAGGAGACTTTTAGAATGAAAATATGGGGAAATAACTATCAATCTATGTATTTTTCAAAGACTTCCTTTTTAAGCTAGTGTTATAGCAGTCATCAATCCTAATAAACTAATCAAATAATCTTTTCCATAGTCTCCATCTTTGATGAAACAAAACTTCATTTACAATAATAAAAACCACTATGCTTCCTGAGTTGTCCATATTTCAATGAGATACTAATCAGCAATATGGCATCTTCCATGACTTATTACTAATAAAGTTTTTCCTGACACCTCTATGTCATCAGCCCTTTTCTGTGATAGAGATATCCTAGTAGGGTATATGTGTGTGTGTGTGCATATGTGTGTGTGTTTACTCTTGTAGCATTTATAGCGGGTAAAGATATGAATTTTACAAAATAGTCTCTTTAAAATAAATTATTTTGAATGTGTTTGACCTATCTTTCCAAGTGTATACCCTTTTGATGGCAGGGATTCTTATATATGTGTTTTCCCATGTATAGTGTCTTACATACATTAACTATTCCCCTGATTAGCAGATATAAAAACTATTCAATGTCACCTAGCTTACTATAAAAAGATGAAGGAAATGATTAGTATGGCGAGAGAAATCCAGTTAAGGACTGTTAACGTTTTCAGTTCTCATTTTGTCAGAATTTGCTTTTAAATTACTTTTTGTTGAGAACTTGAAAAATATGGTAGGATATAGGCTTCTTTATTGCTACTCTCTAGGTTTGGATATATCTACTGTAATTAGAATTGTTGGCAGGATGAAATTTAATTTGTGTCAAAAATATTAAAAATGCCCTTTTTGGAAGGACTAAAGAAAGCAACTTATTTGCACTTAAACCACATTATAGATGTAAAAGTATAGGACACATATTTTGTATTTAAAACTAGAAGAAGGCAATCAAATTTCTTATAGTTTTGAAAAGATTTCAAAGTGTGTCATCCCATCCACCTGCAAGGACTAAATTCACATGAATTAGCCTCTCATGCAATGTGATGCAGAAACTAATTGTCTTGTCAGTGGCTTATGTAGAGCTGTAATTTGGAATAGGCAAAGGAAATGCATCCAGTCACTGCGCACAGTGCTAGATTCTTCCAGAATCATTGAGCAAAAGCTTTACTCTCTGATTTGCCTTATCCATAAGCATCCAAATTTGGACCTACTTCATTTTTAACTTTGAAGCTGCTATTTTATTTTAGCTTCTAGGTATATAGCCACATTTTTTTCCATCAGAAATGGATTCTAGAATACTTTGAAGCAACTGGCATAACACTTTTCTCACAGTACTTTTTGTGGTAATTAGCAGTTGCCAAAATGTCACATTATTCTTGGCGAAATAGAAAAACGCTCTATCTGGAAATCATTAGAGGTCCATGTCCTATAAAACTTTGCAAACTCAACACAGTTTTAAACAAATGTGAACAAACGTGAAAGTGCTGCTCTATTCATCACTGGGATGACAGAATTAATCCAAACCCTCTAGGATATCTTTAACTGAGAGGTGCTCCCTGAATTCTCTTTTAATTAGGTCCTGGTTTCATCTCCAACCCAAAGGACTTCTAATTGACTCATATCTTCCTACCATTCATTCTCAACATTTACCCTCTACTATTGTCACAAAGGTTAATTAATTTAATATTTTCTAAGGTATGAGAAATCTTTGACTACTGGCTCCATTGCTTGCTGTTTGAACACTGACAGGAAACATACTTCCCTAAAGTCTACAAAGGAGGCCACATGAAGTAGTGAAAAGAGCTTGGGCTTCCACCTTTATTAGCTGTGGAGTTTAGGTAAATTTCATAGTTCCTTGGTTACTAATCTCTGTGAGCCTCAGTTTCCTTATCTGTAGCATGGGATTAATAATAACTGCCTTGGTGAATTCTTGAGCTGTTTTTTACAAAGCATTTATATTTATCTGTCTATTTCTATATCTATTTGCTATCTCTAATCCTATCTCCATCTCTGCTTCTATACTTGTATTGCTAAATGATAAACATAAAACACCCCAAAAGTATTAGCTAGCTCCTTTGCCTCTGTAATTATGTAAAATTAGCATATATTTCTTATATATAAATATTAAATCAAATATGTAAATTTCATTGTCAACAAATAACCCATTATAACACATGCCTTTAAGCAGGAGAATGGCATTAGCAGAATGATTGAAGGTGATATAAAAAATGCATTTCTTTTAAACAAAGCTACATTAGTAAGAAGAACATTCTTTAAATATACATTCTATTGCCTGGTATATCTGATTTTTATTTTACTGTGTTGTTTTGACTTTAATTTTTTTCAGTATTGAAATACAAATATGCTTCTTATTAAAAACTACCTAGAATATCAAATCCCATGCAATAAGAGTGTTAACCATTGTAAACCCTGTCATGTCTCTGAGAAGCAAAGGAATTATCTTGTTATCAATTTAATAATAGAACATAGAAGTAAATGACGCCATCCACTGACACCAGTAACACTGCCTCTCTGGGGAAATTCATGTCTGTGAGAACTGTCAATCTAGATGGATACGGACATATTAAACATACTCCCTTCAATCCATAATTCTACTCTTTCTGGGATGCCTTAATAAAAAGATACCTTATTTTGATAAAGACAAGCTATGCAGAATATCTTGACATTACTGATCTATAATCCTTTTATTGGAAAAAATATTTTGTGGAAGGGTTAGTAAATAATTTACCAAATTTTCTCCTCCTTCCTTTGTTTCCTTTAGCATAATCTGCCTGTAAAATATGTTTCTGAGGTTTTAGATGGTTGAAGTACTACAATTACATAAGAGATGTAAAAAGCAGATATAGGGTTATTGATTCAGCTATTTGCTTTAGCAAGCTTTCTGCAAAACACAGTTTACCTTTGTTGTTTTGCATTAAAATTGCCTCTAGTTCTAATTCAGAGGGATATAAGATGAAATAATGTGTCATACATTTTTCCATGAGAATATATGACAAGAAAAGTAAAAATCATAAGTATAAATATATCAGTCACATATACAGTACTAGAAAAGAGTGAAAATCTTCTTGATGTAAAAATACATTGAAAGAAGTAGAAAGCAAGAAATCAGTTCAGTTGTACTGTAAATTTACCAAGATGTTTTGGTATCTTAGATTGCTGATGAAGGCTAAACTGCATTAACAGACACTGACAGGTTTTGGCTGAAATGTACAAGTAATGACATTATCAATGCCTAAGGACTGCAAAAGGAAGATCACACACTATAAGGGGTAAACAAGTTCAAGGAAGTAGGGATTCTGGAAAATTTTCTTGAAATTTCCAGTTGGTTTTGAACTCTTACTCCCACTGTCTCAACCCCAGATGATGATATACCAGGATGAAAAGAGGGTCAACTTGCCATGATATCATTCTACTTGCTCTTGTTCAAATGCCTTTGTAGGTAACCCAACTACATATTCTACAGGCAGCAGAAACACTGTACCCAAAGCCAAACTTACCATTTCTCTCCCCGGATCTGTATCTCTTACTATATTCTATCTTCAGTGAATAGAGCCATCAAATATAGTTAAGAGAACTAAGAATCATTCTATTATACTTTATTTCCTTTATGCAATAAACTCTACACTAGTTGAGTAGTACTTGAATAGTCACTATCTCTGGCAATTCTAATTCTTAGAGTTTCTAAAATTTATCACCTCTTCCATGTCCACTACTGTTGTCCAGTATCCCCATTTATGACCAACATGAGGTCCTTCTATAGATCTGGTACCTAATAGCTACTTAAGATATATTATGGCATTAATCTCACAACAATGCTATGACATAGCTACAAATATTCCCATTTTAAAGGTTTTTTTTGTTAAATTAAAATTCATGTGTATTAAGGTTTAGATAATTAAAACTTTAGAAAAATGCAATATGAAGAGTAAAAACTTACCTCTAACTCTATTCTCTGCCACTAGAACCTTTTCCCACAAATATGAATATTATTATTATTAAAAACATATATTTTTAGACCAAAGAGATCATATCATGAAGATGGTTCTGCAACTTGAACTTAATCCCAAAATTTATCTTTGATATTTATTAAGTCAGCCTCTGTCTATATATTTTTCTTAGTTTTTTTAAAAAATCATTTAATAATACCAAAAAATATTTTGAACACATATGTTGGAGATTATATCCATTGAGTAAAACCTTAATGAAGAGATTTCTGGGTCAAAGGGCCCATGCATTCAAAATTTATTGCTATGGTCAAACTGCTCTGTAGAAACAGTGTATAAAAAATACATACACTATTCATATACTATCAGTGTATGAAAATGCCCATTTTCTTATAATCTATTATATTAATCAGAGTCTTGGAAGAAACAGATGGTATACTTCATTTGGGTAATTTGAGTAAAGTTTCATAAAAGGGCCATTTACAAAGGTATAGACTTGTGTATAAAAACCACAAGGGACCATGGAGGATACTAGAGAAGCCAGTAGGGAGCTATTGGCATCCCAAGACCTGAAAGCTGGTGAAGAAGGCCATCAGAGGAGCTGACATTTAGTGGCATTCACAGTAACCCTTTAGGGAAGGATCTCCCCAACCTTTCCACAGTCTCTCTGGTCCCACTGACTGAGCCCAGCTGGAGGCCAGAGGACAAGGGGACCCATTGACACAGGTCAGCTTTCCAAATACAGATACTGTGTGAGAGGGGAGAGCAGATTTGAGCAGCACACTGAAGATGTTGACCATATCTTGTCATTTCACAGAGCTGAAGATTAGAAGGAGTTTGTGCATAATGCTGAGGCATGAGAGTATTTCTGTTCTGCCATGTTGCATTCTGAACCACTAAATACTCCTTTGCTAACTGGTTTTGGTGTCTCTGCTCTTGCTCTTTTTCCATTAAGTTTCTGCAGAGCTACTTAGGGATCGTTCCCAAATGCAAGTGGGGTTGTACAATTTCTCTGCATAAAATCTCTCAGTAGTTCGCATTTTCCCAGATAAAGTTGAAATTCTTAGGCAAGAATAAATGTCTTTCATAATTGGGCCCCTGTGGTCTGGAGCCACCTCTCTAGCCATCATGCCTGCTGCCAAAAAACGCCCATTTGTACTCAGCTCTCATGCAGTAAATGGGCTTGCCAGGCAAAGTGGTAAAGAATCTGCCTGCCAATGCAGTTTTTGCAAGAGACGCAGGTTTGAGCCCTGGGTCAGGAAAATCCCTTGGAGAAGGAAATGGCAACCCACTCCATTATTCTTGCCTGAGAAATCCCATGGAGGGAGGAAACTGGCAGGCTACAGTCCATGGGATTGCAAAACATTGAATACAACTGAGCGACTGAGCATATACACAGTCAAGCAGGATTGAGCCATTTGCAGTTCTCAGTTGTGAACCATTTTCTCACACTTGTATGTGACTGCATTATTTGGTCAGCAAAACCAGTTTCTCCTTTGCACACATGGCCAACTCCTATTCATTTTTCAAGATGGCACTCCAGAGGCTCTGCCTCTGGAAGGGTCATCCCAACCAACTCTCTTTTGGCAAAGATAGACACTGAGTACTCTCAATCTCTGTGTGACACTGTACATTTCTGCTCATAGCTTTCTGAACCTGTTTATTTGTTTACCTTCCCCTTTACACTGTGAACAACTTGAGAGAACGGCTTCTTGCTTGCTCACTTTATTCATCTCCCTCTTTGGTGTGCAGCAGAGATTCTGATGTCTGATGAGCATGAATCCTGAAGCCTTCGCTAATTTGCCGTATGTACATGGTAAAGTTCCCTCTTTTCTCCAAGTTCTTTAGCCGCAAAATGGGTGTAATATAGTGCTTTGCTCTTACCATTGTTGTGAGAGTTAAGAGTTTTAACTGTGCCAAACCTTTACCACTATCTCTGGTATAGAAGGACTCAATTAATTGTTAGTCATTAACCTTGTCTATGGACTTACCAGGTGGCACTAGGGGTAAAGAACCTGCCAATGCAGGAGACATAAGAGACAATAAGACAAGATACATAAGACATAAGATTCAATCCCCCCCCCCCAGGGATTGAATCCTTCCTCCCTCCCTGGAGGAGGAAACGGCAACCCCTCCAATATTTCTGGCTGGAAAAACACATGGACAGAGGAGCCTGGTGGGCTAGAGTTGGACACGACTGAAGTGACTTAGCACACACACAATCTTGCTTGCTCCAAATGTTTATGTATCATATCAAACGACCAAGGATTCCATTTCCAAGAATTTCGGAGTAACTACTGCATGAAAATCCACTAGATTTCCCTGGAGTAATGTGAAAAGGTTTGGGGCCTGACATTAAAACTCCTGAAGGCATCAAATTCTGGACAGACAAAAGAAACAGGTGGCTGCCTAAATCTCTGGGTACCTGTAGACTTTTTTTGGTCAGTTACTGTTCAATGTGTAATCCATAGCATACAAGTGTGTCTAGCATATAACAGGGGATAATATTTAATGGAAGAATGTATATACCTTAATTGGGACACAAATTGCATATCACATAAAGTGACACTCATGCCCTTTGTCTGAGTGACTGGGAAATTACTGCAACTCCTCAGGAGGGTGGAAACACTATTCAAAAAGCATGGCAACAATGTAGGGTCTTAAAAACTGTTATCTCTGGTGGGAAGTCTTCCTTAGCTTTGAAGACCTGATGGAAGAATCAATAGGAGGAGTGCTTCCAAGAGTAGAAGCAGGAAGAAGTTCTGTAAGAGACGAGGTTCTGAAAGGCAATGTACTTGCCTCTGAGGACAGAGGCAAGGAGATACATAACATAGGAACAACAGTGATTGAAATTCTCTCTATTCACACTGAGTGCTGCTACTGAGTTAAATGTTCCTGAATTCTGATTCATTCCTACTCCTTGTTTTATCTTTGTGAAAAGGCAGAGATATAGAAGAATTATCCTCACCATTAAGTCTAAGTGGTATTCTGAAAAAACTAAAAAACTAAAAAAAAAAAAAATTACAAGTTTCAAATTATAATATTACAATATTAAAGAAAAGTACCAGTGTTTGGATAAAGAATTGTTTGCAGTTTAGAAAATGCACATCTTTTTAAAAAATAATATATTCATTAGGGAGGATTTTACAATTAAAGACGACTATCACAAGTTGTTTAGTCCTTATCAGTGTACCATGAAAATGAGTAGATAGAGCTTCAAAGGGCAAATGACAGTAAGTGAATAGACTGAGGTCACATTTGCAGACTTCCTCTGATAACATGTCCACTGCTGAGCAGGGACTGTGGTAGGCAGGCTGACCTGGGAAAAGACCATGAAGTCAGCAAACCAAGGAGGAATAAAACACAATAAACTTTACTTTTCTCATTAGGGTCTACAACATCTCACTTCCTACTTCCTTGGTGCTGTTAGGTCAGTGGCATTGTCTCAAATCTTACAGGTCAGACTATACTCTGAGCACAAGACAGGGTGGTGGGCTCTGGTGCTTCATTCACTGAGTACCTACTATCTGCCAGGAGTTGTGCTAGGTTCTAGGTATACAGTAGTTATGAAAATATGCGATACCAGCATACACACTCAAGATTACGGTCCAGTAAGGAAAAGAAACACTCACATTCCTACAAACTGTGATGAATGCAAGTAGGTTGTAATGGTATCCAAACAAACATATACAACAAGAACTTAATATGGGAACTTAATATGGTCTAACTAGTCCATCCTAAAGGAGATCAGTCCTCGGTGTTCATTGGAAGGATTGATGCTAAAGCTGAAACTCCAATACTTTGGTCACCTCATGTGAAGAGTTGACTCGTTGGAAAAGACCCTGATGCTGGGAGGGATTGGGGGCAGGAGGAGAAGGGGACGACAGAGGATGAGATGGCTGGATGGCATCACCGACTTGATGGATGTGAGTTTGAGTGAACTCCGGGAGTTGGTGAGTTGGGAGGCCTGGAGTTCTGTGATTCATGGGGTCGCAAAGAGTCGGACACGACTGAGCGACTGAACTGAACTGAACTGAACTGGATATAGATAATCCTTTCGGGTAATGTCTACCCATAGAAGTGACTTGCAAGTGAAAGATCTGTCAGATAAGTAGAATTTGGGGGGTGAAAAATGGCCGAATTCAACTAAGTGGACTATCATACATCAAGACCCAGATGCAGTGAGAAGACTAGTGTTACTGGATGGTACCCACAGGAGGAAATGGTATTAGATGCTGTCATGTAAGCAAATAGGAACCATAGTAAAATATTGGTTTCAGCAAATGAAACCACATCATGATGATTTTACTAGGAATGAGCTAGAAAACTCTCGAGCTCTCCGATGCTGCCCATATTCCTATTTCCTTCAACTCGAGGGTGGAGTTGAACATCACTGAATTCTTGATTTCATTCACCTCTATAGGTAACCACACATTCATACTGTAAACTCTTTTTCTTGTCTAGTTCATCAACTGGCCTAGTGGGAGGAGGGGTATGATTATGGCTAAGTGGGGTGGGTGAAAGGAAAGAAGAAACTTCTTTTGTTCCTTTCCTTTCAGATCTGATATTATCCTGAAGAAGAGAGTACAAAATGACATTGCAGCCCTCCTGCTGGGGAGAGTGCAGAATTGGTCATGGGCAATCGTGAGCACTGAGCTGACATAGTACCCTGGTGACCCGAGTGAGTTAATGTATTGTCCAGAAGCTCTAATTTACAACCAGGAAGAATTTGGGGTATTGAGAGGCAGATTGAATAGGTCCATTTTGGCCCATTGTGATTTCAGTGACAGGTCCAGTTTGCTCTAGTCTAAACCGACTCACCAAATCATGCATTCAGACAATTAAATCACCAGCCCTTTGACATACTGTATGATTTCTGCAATGTGACACAGCCCTGTCACTTCAGGTTCCAGCTTAATGTGCCCTTTACTTTCCAGTCCTTTTCTCTTTCCAGGCATTTTGCACTGAAAATCTTCTTTGACACTGATTTTAAAACCAGATATACATAGTGTTGCTTGTCATTCTATTAGCCTATGAATACAAAATCTTGCCTATAAGTCTGTAATAAAACCAGATACACAACCAAAAATACAGCTAGTCATCTTGATTCTAAGATTTGTGGCTTTTTAATTAATGAACACTATATCATATCTGTTTGGTCTTTTTGTGTGAAACTTTCTTAGTATATAATAAATATTACATTTAATTTTATCTACTGATGATAAGAGATAATTCCAAAAAAATATACAGTCAAAGAGAGTTTAAAAAATACTTCCAGAGTGGTTCATAAAACTAATAAGAATCATATCTGGGAAATATTTAATATTTTTTAATCAAAATACCTGTGGAAAAGTAGTCCCTATAATAAAGGGTATTCAGTGGTTACATGGGAACACTTCAGAACTTTTGCTAGGGTGGTTTATTCAGAAGCAGCCATTGCATTCCTGGAAGGAGACAGGATGGAAATATGTCTTTCATCACATGGGTAGAAAAAACAACTGAGAGTGTTAGTCAGAATACTATTGGCAAAGAAAACACAGACATGTGGCTCAGAGAAGAAAGAAAACTGTCATGTGGAAATAAGACCAGCTAGATTTGTGAAAGAAAGATCCTTTGGCCCTACTGGTTAAACTATATCACCAGAACTACAGTAAGGGGTAAATGAACATTGATTATGAAATTATGTATCAATTATTATTTGTTATGCAAACACTTACAGTGAAATTCTTCATAACAAGCATTACAGAGTTTAGGCTCAGTAATTCTTCCAAGATCCTTCTGTCACTTTCATAAGATCAATTTCAAAAGAGTCTTCCTCTTCTCCTGACACTGATATTAGTATATGAACTAGTGTGCCCTTGAGTATTATACATCTCATGCCACAGTGAATAAAACCCTTTTCCACATGCTGTTTTAATTAAGGTTAAACTTTTCTTACAGTTTTCTAAAATATACAAACCAAGCAAGTAAGAGTTCTTAGTTGGCCGTTCCCAGTTTCCCAACTCTTCATTCTAATATGTTCCAAATGCATTTACTAACTGATTCAGTTTTTCAGATTTAAAATTTTTCTCGTATTAAAAAATGTATAAAGTTATAAAAATAGAATCACATTTATTGAATATAGATTCAGATTTAAGGCAGATGAGTCTGCCTTAAAATTTTTAGGGCATACCATGACCATGCTTAGAGTAGTGTATTATAAAAAAAATGGTAAAATTAATTTGAAATCCCTAGATGATAAATACATGTACATTTGGCATACATAATTAATTCTTTTATTAAGTGTATATTAAAATCAGCAGGATAACTAGATGTTACCAAAATATTTCAGTTCAAGAAAAACAAACTATCTCTTTCCTCTTTGTAACAATACAATAGATCATTAAGCTGATATTTTAATAAACTGATGATTTGCCTCTTTAGTACATTTTGGTAGAACACAATTAGTCAAATCAGGATATTTTAGTATGGCAACATGTTTTATCAAACTAAATAGTGTAATTATCATACTGTCTTATTAGTTAAATATTAGTTGGGAATATTCTGTTAATAAAAATAAAACTATAAAGATATCAGAAGAAAACAAAAAATCAGAAAAATCTATTCTTTTTATGACTACAACTTTTTGAAAATCCCAATCTCCTATAATGATTCAGTTCTTCGTTACTCGAGAGGAAAGTTTAGAAGGGACATTTTACAGAAACAAATGTCTATGATTAGTAAGGTTTCATACATGATTATGCTCCTAGATAACAGAAAAAATTCAATGGAAATAAAAGTATACTTGACATTTTATAAAAGCAGGCTTCATCCAAACATGCTATGGCTTCTCCCATACATAGGTGACAGGCGACTCCTCCTACATTTGATTCTAAAAACTTTCTTACTTGAATCTTTGACAGTATTCTTTTAATGATTCCCCTTTTCACAACTTCCACTCCGTGCATGCTTTTTAACTATATTAGTTCAGTTCAGTCACTCAGTTGTGTCCGACTCTTTGCGACCCCATGAATCGCAGCACGCCAGGCCTCCCTGTCCATCACCATCTCCTGGAGTTCACTCAGACTCACGTCCATCGAGTCCGTGATGTCATCCAGCCATCTCATTCTGGGTTGTCCCCTTCTTCTCCTGTCCCCAATCTCTCCCAGCATCAGAGTCTTTTCCAATCAGTCAACTCTTCACATGAGGTGTCCAAAGTACTGGAGCTTCATCTTTAGCATCATTCCTTCCAAAGAAATCCCAAGGTTGATCTCCTTCAGAATGGACTGGTTGGATCTCCTTGCAGTCCAAGGGACCTTCAAGAGTCTTCTCCAACACCACAGTTCAAACGCATCAATTCTTTGGTGCTCAGCCTTCTTCACAGACCAACTCTCACATCCATACATGACCACAGGAAAAACCATAGCCTTGACTAGGCAGATCTTAGTCAGCAAAGTAATGTCTCTGCTTTTGAATGTGCTATCTAGGTTGGTCATAACTTTTCTTCCAAGGAGTAAGCGTCTTTTAATCTCATGGCTGCAGTCAACATCTGCAGCGATTTTGGAGCCCCCAAAAATAAAGTCTGACACTGTTTCTACTGTTTCCCCATCTATTTCCCATGAAGTGATGGGACCGGATGCCATGATCTTCATTTTCTGAATGTTGAGCTTTAAGACAACTTTTTCACTCTCCACTTTCACTTTCATCAAGAGGCTTTTTAGGTCCTCTTCACTTTCTGCCATAAGGGTGGTGTCATCTGCATATCTGAGGTTATTGATATTTCTCCCAGTAATCTTGATTCCAGCTTGTGTTTCTTTCAGTCCAGCGTTTCTCATGATGTACTCTGCATATAAGTTAGATAAGCAGGGTGACAATATACAGCCTTGACGTACTCCTTTTCCTATTTGGAACCAGTCTGTTGTTCCATGTCCAGTTCTAACTGTTGCTTCCTGACCTGCATACAGGTTTCTCAAGGGGCATGTCAGGTGGTCTGGTATTCCCATCTCTTTCAGAATTTTCCACAGTTTATTGTGATCCACACTATGAAAGGCTTTGGCATAGTCAATAAAGCAGAAATAGATGTTTTTCTGGAACTCTCTTGCTTTTTCCACGATCCAGCAGATGTTGGCAATTTGATTTCTGGTTCCTCTGTCTTTTCTAAAACCAGCTTGAACATCAGGGAGTTCATGGTTCACGTATTGCTGAAGCCTGGCTTGGAGAATTTTGAGCATTACTTTACTAGCATGTGAGATGAGTGCAATTGTGCAGTAGTTTGAGCATTCTTTGGCATTGCCTTTCTCTGGAATTGGAATGAAAACTGACCTTTTCCAGTCCTGTGGCCACAGCTGAGTTTTCCAAACTTGCTGGCATATTGAGTGCAGCACTTTCACAGCATCATCTTTCAGGATCTGAAACAGCTCAACTGGAATTTCATCACCTACACTAGCTTTGTTTGTAGTGATGCTTTCTAAGGCCCACTTGACTTCACATTCCAAGATGTCTGGCTCTAGATTAGTGATCACATCATCATGATTATCTGGGTCATGAAGATCTTTTTTGTATAGTTCTGTGTATTCTTGCCACCTCTTCTTAATATCTTCTGCTTCTGTTAGGTCCAGACCATTTCTGTCCTTTATCGAGCCCATCTTTGCATGAAATATTCCCTTGGTATCTCTAATTTTCTTGAAGAGATCTCTAGTCTTTCCCATTCTGTTGTTTTCCTCTATTTCTCTGCGTTGATCGCTGAAGAAGGCTTTCTTATCTCTTGCTATTCTCTGGAACTCTTTATTCAGATGCTTATATCTTTCCTTTTCTCCTTTGCTTTTCGCCTCTCTTCTTTTCACAGCTATTTGTAAGGCCTCCCCAGACAGTCATTTTGCTTTTTTGCATTTCTTTTCCATGGGGATGGTCTTGATCCCTGTCTCCTGTACAATGTCACGAACTTCATTCCATAGTTCATCAGGCACTCTATCTATCAGATCTAGACCCTTAAATCTATTTCTCACTTCCACTGTACAATCATAAGCGATTTGATTTAGGTCATACCTGAATGGTCTAGTGGTTTTCTCTACTTTCTTCAATTTAATTCTGAATTTGGCAATAAGGAGTTCATGGCCTGAGCCACAGTCAGCTCCCAGTCTTGTTTTTGTTGACTGTATAGAGCTTCTCCATCTTTGGCTGCAAAGAATATAATCAATCTGATTTTGGTGTTGACCATCTGGTGATGTCCATGTGTAGAGTCTTCTCTTGTGTTGTTGGAAGAGGGTGTTTGCTGTATACTTTCATAGATATTATATCTATTGGCTTCAGCTTACTGAAAAATAAACCTGTCTTCTTTACAGCTTTAATAAAAAACTCTAGTAAAATAAATATGAAAAAATCTTAGCATTGTTAGTCATGAGTAGTGCATACAAAGATGTTTGTTGCATTATTTTCTATAATTTTCATTTTTAAAAAATACTAAAATAAAAGCACGAATTGAAATATGCTTATTGAATACACTATAGAAAAGGAGAACTACAGAACCCAGAGTGGGCTGAGAGGTGAAGAGAATGGAATGGAATTAAGAGGCAAGAAGTCATGGAGAGACCTCTCACATGTGGAGGGGGTTTAGAAGGAAAGGGCTTTTGTTCAGAAACAGGATCTCAGCCTTCAAGATGGTAGAGGCCGCATAGTTCTTTGGGAAACAAAACCAGGTGCTGTCCAAGGAAAAAAGCTAGTGAGACATGATAGCAAAATTATCCAGAGGATAAAAAGTTAAGACAAAGTAACAATGCTGAAAAAGTTGCCTAGAATGATAGCAGATGAAAGTTAAAAGCCATACACTAAAGGTCTCACGAATATTTGAAGATGAGGGAGAAGAAAAGGGAATACAGAGAAAGGGTCCACAAGGCTATAGGCTAGGAAGAGTATGGCTTAATTTCATGGAATATGGTTCATTGATAAGGCACAGTTGACTAGACAACTAAAAAAGGGTAGTGGGAAGCTAGAATAATGCTGAATGCAACTACCGGCCTAAGAGTAGAGACAAGACTGTGTAGGGGGTATGGCAAAGAGTAGGCAGGAAGAAAGGGGAAAGGTGACCTCTATTTGAGAGAGACTTAAAGAATGCTCCACTTTCTGAGGGGAAAGAGATATTTTTGTTAAGGCAAAGTGGTAGATGCAAGACTCTAGGAAAATATTAACATTATCAGAAGATAGTAGAACATGGGTTTCACAGGGCAGAGCAAATTAGAAGGAAGGTACTCTAAGAAAGAATAAAGTTAAGTCCTACAGAGTAATAACTAATCGGAGAGATTTCACCTTCAGCAACAATGCAGGACTCAGGATAAAGTAAGAGGAGGAGTTCAATCACAATTAGTGACACTAATAGATGTCACTCTTCAGGCCATTTTGACCACTTAGGATTTTGTTTAATATGATGGTCGTGTTCCTGCAATTCCCATGGCACGAGAGAGTTCAGATTCAGAGTTGGCAGTACAACTTCATCATTTATGCAGCATTTAATATATGAACTAAGTTGTTTTAATTCTGCACTATTTCATATTTAATCCTCAAATACATAATTTGAGAAAATTTCTATCAATACCCACTGACTTGGGATACTCTGAGGCCAAAGGAAAGGCATATAGCCAAGGCTTTGTCCTTTGTTTTTTGAAATAATTATCTATTTGTTCATAAATCCATTCAAAATATAAGCTTTCTGATTTGGGAAATCTTGAAAATTAGACAAAAACGACCTCCTTCATTTTTATTTTTTCTTTTACTGGTTATTATCTCAAGAGCCAACATAAACCTATTTCTGTTTGGGCTTGGTCAAATGATTGACATTTTTGAGTTCCCAAAGCTCTATACCTTCATCACATACAAGCTGTAATACAAAACTCCTGTTTGTCTATTCTAGGAAATTACTAAGAAAACATAACCCCAATCCTTCACTCTACACTAGGTACCAAAATAATTTCACAGCTGATTTAAAACTCTTACCCTCATCTTCATGCCCCAAGTGCAATGTGACCTGTCTAGCCAGGAAACTAACAGAGCATTTTCTCCTTCCCTCTCTCTGCAGTGTGTTCCCCAGCTCCCAGCAGTGGTCCGTTCCCATAGTTAACCTCACAGACAAGATAAAGCTTTCTTGCCCAATGAAGCAAGAAGAAAAAAAAAAAATCTCTCTCTGAAAATGTACCTCCATCTCAAATTTTTTCCAGAAATAGATATTAATCCTGCCCCTTTGCCCACTCAGCCAATAGTCAAAAAACCTCCGAATATAAAGATTCTCAGTAATTTTCTATGTCGCTCCCATCAAACTATTTCATTACACATGACTAAAGTGGAGTAGGAAATAGAAAAGAGTATGTATTCACCTCTGGAATGATCTCATATATTTTCTGAGCATGAGATCCCATTGGCTTCTCTTATGTGCAATTCAAAGATGCCTAAAAAATGACTAAGGGTTTATGGTTCAGTTAAAATGTAAAAGTGCTTTCCTCTACTATTCAATACCCACTGCAACAAATACTACTGCAATCTACGCTACATGATACAATAAGACTTCTCAGCCTCAGTGAGAGATCTTCTTAATCAAATCAATGTCAGAAGTGCAGTATTATTAGGGTGGTGATAACATCGCTCAAGCTCTTTGTTTATGGATGAGACTGTGACTTGCCCAAGTTCATATGGTTGCCAACAGAGCTTCAAAAGACTGCAGTTCCCAGCCCATTTATTTCCTAAACTCCATTACTGTCCCCCAAACTCATCCTCCTCCCCTCCCCATTCCCCTCACAAAGTTGCAGACTTCCTAATCTCAGTTTCAATCAGTTCCTTGAAATTATTTTAGCAAGACAAGTACTTCTTCAAATGTGAAACCTGAAAAGGACACAAATTCGAAGAGTTAACAGCCAATAAATACTTGAGTGTTACCATGTGCCAGATACTGTAGAACAAAATTAATGAGCTAGAATCTTAGAGGTAGAAAGGGAGTAGGCTTTGTTCACATGAGGAAGTTTTACAGTTTGAGCTCATTACTTAAAATAGGTGGATCATGTGCTAGGAGGCAGCTAAGAAAGACATCCTATCAACCAACCAAGGAACTAGAACTAAAAGCAAACCAACCCGCAGTCCTGAAAAAAATACTTGACATCACCTACACTAATAAGTGATTCATACAATTTGAAATTTAACATGTTCAAAATCCATCATGCCCTTAAGTGTTTTTGAGTATGTTCGGATGTTTTTAAGTTTGTTCATGTGAGTACCAGTAAGAAAGGTTTGTTTTCAAAGTGTGCACATGGTTATGTGCAGTAATCATGCAGTATTAATTGCAGTACAAACTGCAGTATTAATTTTAATTCAGAAAATGGCTTATTTTGTTAAACAGAATATTAGTAACTAGAGTATCAACACTGTAAAGCATTTAGAAAATTTTACAAGAAGGGAAATGACATCACAATATCAGTTCAGGAAAATTTAGGAGCGTAAGTAGCAAAACAGCATGTGTCTTTAAAAGTGGACATTAGACATAACTTGGATTTTGGTAGAATTAATACAAACTATTATGCATACTTTGTAACTATATAGAGAAATCTGTTAATTATTTAGCTCAAACTGTTAATAGTATAAAATGATATACATGTTTGTAAATTTGAGTTAATGAGGACTGTACATTTTGTACTATGTATATGACGGTAAGGGCTTCGCTGGTGGCTCAGAGCTTAAAGCACCTGCCTGCAATGCAGGAGACCTGGGTTTGATCCCTGGGTTGGGAAGATCCCCTGGAGAAGGAAATGGCAACCCACTCCAGTATTCTTGCCTGGAAAATCCCATGGACAGAGGAGCCTGGTGGGCTATAATCCACAGGGTAGCGAAGAGTCGGACACGACTGAGTGACTTCACTTTCTTATGATTGTAAAGATTGGTATGTTTTATAGCTTACTTTATTTCACATAATTTGATTTTACATGCTACTTAATTAACTTGTATGCTTTTCATATTTCAGGAAATCAATAATAACATTGGTGAAAATATTTTATATAAGAAATAAATCCAGCATATTTTGTTTAAGTGTGAAAGTGTTAGTCACTCATTTGTGTCCAACTCTTTGTGACCCCATATTTTGTTTGCCTTAAACCTAAATATGCAAAAATATCTATCATTGTGGTCTGCAATTTCTTCCTTTATATTTTCTTTCCTTTTCTTTTTCTTCTTTTAGTATTGTTTTGTCTTGTTTTTGGATGAAGAATGACTAGGTAGATATTGTTACAGGTAACTGCTGTATATTGGAGAGACTGAAAATTTTAAAGTTCAATTCTTGGCTTTGCTATGTTCTATCACTTTTTTCTTAGGTATTAATAGTTTACTTCTCATTTTTTAGGATTAGTTTCCACATTTGCAAAGTGGGGAAAATAATACTTTCTCTTTAAAACTATGATGGGCACTAGTGATCAAGTAGGTCTACTACTCAGGATAGCAACTGGCACAATAATATGTAGTTATTACTAATACTAACAAATTTACTTATCATTAATTATGATACTCTTGCTAATAGATACTGGCAAAAAGTAAGTCTAAAGGACATGCACCTGAGCTTTAATACTATCCTCTTCAGTTTAGTTCAGTTCAGTCGCTCACTCATGTCCGACTCTTTGCGACTCCATGAACCGCACCACAGCAGGCCTCCCTGTCCATCACCAACTCCTGGAGTCCACACAGAACCATGTCCATTGAGTCAGTGTTGCCATCCAACCATCTCATCCTCTGTCATCCCCTTCGCCTCCTGCCTTCAGTCTTTCCCAGCATCAGGGTCTTTTCAAATGAGTCAGCTCTTTGCATCAGGTGGCCAAAGTATTGGAGTTTCAGCTTCAACATCAGTCCTTCCAATGAACACCCAGGACTGATCTCCTTTAAGACGGACTGGTTGGATTTCCTTGCAGTCCAAGGGACTCTCAACAGTCTTCTCCAACACCATAGTTCAAAGCATCAATTCTTCGGCGCTCAGCTTTCTTTATAGTTCAATTCTCACATCCATACATGACCACTGGAAAAACCATAGCCTTGACTAGACGGACCTTTGCTGACAAAGTAATGTTTCTGCTTTTTAATAAGCAGTGTAAGTTGGTCATAACTTTCCTTCCAAGGAGTGTCTTTTAATTTCATGGCTGCAATCACCATCTGCAGTGATTTTGGAGCCCAAAAAAATAAAGTCAGCCACTGTTTCCATTATTTCCCCATCTATTTGCCATGAAGTGATGGGACCAGATGCTATGATCTTCATTTTCTGAATGTTGAGCTTTAAGCCAACTTTTTCACTCTCCTCTTTCACTTTCATCAAGAGGTTCTGTAGTTCTTCTTCAGTTTCTGCCATAAGTGTGGTGTCATCTGCATATCTGAGGTTATTGATATTTCTCCTGGCAACCTTGATTCCAGCTTGTGCTTCCTCCAGCCCAGCGTTTCTCATGATGTACTCTGCATAGAAGTTAAATAAGCAGGGTGACAATATACAGCCTTGATGTACTCTTTTTCCTATTTGGAACCAGTCTGTTGTTCCATGTCCAGTTTTAACTGTTCCTTCCTGACCTGCATACAGGTTTCTCAAGAGGCAGGTCAGGTGGTCTGGTATTCCCATCTCTCTCAGAATTTTCCAGTTTATTTCTATCCACACAATCAAAGGTTTTGGCATACTTAATTAAGCAGAAATAGATGTTTTTCTGGAACTCTCTTGCTTTTTCCACGATCCAGCAGATGTTGGCAATTTGATTTCTGGTTCCTCTGCCTTTTCTAAAACCAGCTTGAACATCAGGGCATTCACGGTTCATGTATCGCTAAGGCCTGGCTTGGAGAATTTTAAGCATCACTTTACTAGCGTGTGAGATGAGTGCAAATGTGCAGTAGTTTGAGCATTCTTTGGCATCGCCTTTCTTTGGGATTAGAATGAAAACTGACCTTTTCCAGTCCTGTGGCCACTGCTGAGTTTTCCAAATTTGCTGGCATATTGAGTACAGCGCTTTCACAGCATCATCATTTAGGATTTGAAATAGCTCCACTGGAATTCCATCACCTCCACTAGCTTTGTTCATAGTGATGCTTCCTAAGGCCCACTTGATTTCACATTCCAGGATGTCTGGCTCTAGATTAGTGATCACACCATCATGATTATCTGGGTTATGAGATCTTTTTTGTACAGTTCTTCTTGGGCGTGTCTTATTTTTGCCGGGGAAATGAGGGGTGGGAAGGGAACATTAGTAATAACCAAAAACATATATTTAGGAAAAGAGGCATGAGGTGCTTAATAAATGTGGACAAACTGAACACTAGTTTGTATGACATTGGGATCAGTCTCCAATCTGCATTTTTCTTCTTAGTAAACAGACTGAGCCAGATGATGCTTGACAATTAATGATACAAAGATTATCTGGCATTCAACAACTCTGTGGCTAACAATTCAATTACATTCATTGAGAATGCTAAAGAATGGCAACTCCAATTTTTTCTACCATCATCAGCTTTCCCTCTAAAATCAGAAGCCTGCTTCAGTGATAATTGGAAGCAAATCTTAACACAAATCAGACAATCACAGGAGATGGACAGAAGTTCCTTAGTTATATCTATGGTAAAGGAATATTACTCTTGGAAAAGTCAAGTGTATGATTTGACATGTGCTATATGTCAGTTGGGCTTCCCAGGTGACAGCAGTGGTAAAGAATCCGCCTGCCAATGCAGGACATGTAAGAGGTGTGGGTTCACTCCCTGGGTCAGGAAGATCCCCTGGAGGAAGGCGTTGCGACCCACTCCAGTACAGTGTCTGGAGACTCCCATGCATAGAGGATACTGGTGAGCTACAGTCCATGTGGTCTCAAAGACTCAGACACGACTGAAGCAACTTGGTACACACTCATGTAATCAATTACTAATAGATTTTGACAGATTTAATCATCTGTTTTGTTAGACTCAGTCAACATGGCTTGGGGACATGGATTCTTAAATAAGTAATAATTTAAACTAAGTATTTGATAGTTGTTTTTTTTTTAAACCAACAGAAACAAAACAAAACAAAACAAAAAAGCTTTCATGGCATGTGTCATTTAATTATGTGTCTGATTTTTATAAATTATTGAGAATATTAAGAAATATTCACTTCTATATGAAAATTGCATATTATGATACATATGACAGAAAAACAATTAAACTGGGCTGGGCATGTGGTGTGGCCCTAGAAATATCGAGGGACCATTATCTAGAGGGAACAGAAACATATATGCAAATAATTACAAGGAAGAGTGATATATGCACAGACAGAAGTATGATTATCCTTCTCCCATAACTAGTTCCTCTTGTAAAAATTCTAGTTTACATTGACATACTTTTATATCTAAAAATTGGCCATGTGTGAATCAATCCTTTTGAGAATGTAAAAGTAGAGCCTGGAGGTTAGAAAGAACAAAGAAAGAGAAATGAAATATAACAGAACAAGCTAAAGTATTTTTGTCAATCTCTGGCCAGACAGTATAAAATAGGGCCTTAGAAATGACCCTTAGAAAAATTCATTTATTCATTATTTTTGAGACATGTTAAATGAGTTCCTCCTATACACAAGCTACTGTTCTACAAGACTGAGATTCAAGAGCAAAAAAGAAAAAATAAAAAAGGTCCTTAACCTCATGAAATTTACACTCTAGAGAAGAAATAAATTTTATGAGAAAAGGGACTAGTTGAATACTATGTTCTAAAATAGTTTCTGACATGCAGTATATATTCAATAGCATTAGTAAAATTTTGTTTCTCTGGGTCTTTTTCTTGTCTTGTGTTTCTCATCTAGAGAAGTTCCCTTAGCTGGTTTGGTGGTGCTGAATTCTCTTAGCTTTTACTTTTCTGTAAAGATTTTGTGTGGTGTAGTACAGGAAGCTCAGTTTAATGCTCTGTGATGACTTAGAGAGGTGGGATAGGGGTAGGGTTGGAAGGGAGGCTCAAGAAGAAGGGGACATATGTATACATATGCTGACTTACTTCATTGTACAGCAGAAACTAACACAAGATTGTAAAGTAATTATACTCCGATTAAAAAAAAATACTGATAGAATTAAAAAAAAAGAAACAATTTCGACAGTAATGAGTGCTGCTGGAGTTTGTGATGGGGAATGCTCTCTACAGGATGGTCAAGGAAAACTATTATAAAATGGTATGATTCAAATTAATAATTTGTGCTTGAATTTCTCATTTCTTGATAAGATGCAATTACATGAATGTTAAGGGATGTGATATTGTCCTACAGACAATATCACTGTTGCTGACACTGTAACATATTTTTGTTTTTTAGTTCGAGTAATTTCTATTACCCTGTCTTCAACTTCACTGACTCTTTTCTCTGCTATACACAGTCTTCCTCAAGTCTACATCATGAATCATTGATTTCTGAAATAGTATTCTTCATATATTTCCATTTGGATCTTTTTCATATTTTATAACCATCTGATAAAATTCTAGTTATCTTTCCATGGCTGTATTTCCCCTACCACCGCCCTCCTCCCCCACCGCCTTTCACATTTATTATGATAATTCTAGAGTCTCTATCTGATCATTACAATTCTATTTCTGGATTTGCTTCTACAGACAACTCACAAGAAAACTCTCTTGACCTGGGTCACATTTTTTAACCTTATACTTTTAAATTGTATGCCAGATAGTTTATATAAAAGAACAGTAGAGACAAATAAAAATGATCTCAGAAAAGGGTGCATCCCCTTCTGTTACCAGACTGCTAATGCAGGAGCATGAGTCTGAGCAAACTCCAGGAGATGGTGAAGGACAGAGAAGTCTGGCATGCTGAAGTCCATGGGTTCTCAAAGAATCAGACACGACTGAGTAACTGAACAATGACAACATAGGAGACGGAATTGCTCAAATCTGTAGTTGAGCTATGCACTCCAATATATCTGCCCAGAGAATTCAATGGACAGAAGAAGTGGTGGACTAGAGTCCACGGGGTTACAAACAGTTGGACATGACAGTGACTAACACTTTCACTTTCACTTTTTGTGTTGGTTTTACCAGATCTAGTTCACTAGCTTCAAATGTTGTGAGGGTTGGATCAAAGCTTTCTGTTCAGTACAACCTGGGAACTGGGCCACAGAAAGACTCCAGTGTCTCTTTATTATGATTAGTATAGCCTCCAACATTTCAAACCATGGGATAGCTCTAGCTGCTTGCAGGCCAGCTGGGAGCTTCTTCTGTTGCTGGGGAGTTCTCTTTGCTCTCTAGTTCTACAGTGCCTTTCTGTGCTTCAGAGTATCTTTCTGTTGAGCCTGCCTTCCTCAAACCTTCAAAGAGCTACTGCAGTATAATCAGTGAAGGCCTAGAATGCCTTGGAGAATACCTCACAGGACTCTCCCTACCCCAGAATTCAGCAGGCCTCTGCTTTGTAACTGGGAAAGGTCCTGCTTCCCTTTGGGATAAAGTCTCTGGGATCTCCTACCTCAGCTCTACATTTGTTAAGCAGCTCAGTGAAGTTGATAGAGATAGAATCAGATCGTTACACAAGTAGAAGTCCCAGTAAAGGACTACAAATAGAGAAACCTAGGAAATTCTGGGAGACCACTTTAGGTTAATGATCATTCAAGAAAGTTATTGGAATGTTGTGGAATGAAGCAGCCTTGCTTCATTCTATAAAGCCATAAATAAAAGCACAAGATATGCCCCAGGCCATTAGGTGAAAGAAAAATGTCACTACCCTTCTACCGTTTTGAATAAGTGCTATGATAATCCTGGGCTTCCTTGGTGGCTCAGAGGTTAAAGGATCTGCCTGCCTCTGCCTGCAATGCAGGAGAGCTGGGTTTGATCCCTGGGTTGAGAAGATCACCTGGAGAAGGAAATGGCAACCCACTCCATTACTCCTGCCTGGAGAAGCCCGTGGAAGGAGGAGCCTGGTGGGCTACAGTCCACAGGGTCGCAAGGAGTCGGACACAACTGAGCAACTTCACTTTAACTTCATTTATGATAATCCTAGTTCTGCATCATAGGGTCAGACACCCTCCTGCCCAATAAGAAAGGAAGAGCTAATGATGGAAGCCTGTTGTTCAGTCACTAACTCATGTCCAACTCTTTGTGACCCCATGGACTGAAGCAAGCTAGGCTCCCCTGTTCTCTATCTCCTAGAGTTTGCTCAGATTCTTATTCATTGAATTGGTGATGGTATCTAACCATCTCATCATCTGCCACCCCCTTCTCCTTTTGCCTTCAGTCCTTCCCAGCATCAGGATCTTTTCCAAAGAGTCGGCTCTTCCCATCAAGTGGCCAAAGTACTGGAGCTCCAGCTTCAACATCAGTCCTTCCAATTCAGGGTTGATTTCCTTTAGGATTGACTAGTTTGATCTCCTTGCAGTCCAAGGAACTCTCAAGAGTCTTCTCCAGCACCACAATTTGAAAGCATCAGTTCTTCAGTGCTCAGCCTTCTTTATAGTCCTATTCTTACATCAGTACATGACTACTAGGAAAACCATAGCTTTGACAATATGGACCTTTGTCAGCAAAGTCATGTCTCTGCTTTTTAATACGCTGTCTAGGTTTGTCATAGCTTACCTTTCAAGACACATGATCTTTTAATTTTAGGTTGTAGTCACCATCCCCAGTTATTTTGGAACCCAAGAATATCAAGTAGGTCATTGCTTCCACTTTTCTGCCTTCAATTTGCCATGAAGTGATGGGACTGGATGCCATGATCTTAGTTTTTGAATGTTGAGTTTTAAGCCAGCTTTTTTACTTTCCTCTTTCACTTTCATCAAGAGACTTTTTAGTTCCTCTTCACTTTCTGCCATTACAGTGGTATCACCTGCATATGTGAGGTTATTGCTATTTCTCTTAACAATCTTGATTCCAGCTTGTGATTCATCTAGCCCAGCATTCTGCATGATGTACTCTTCATACATGTTAAATAATCAAGGTGACAATATACAGCCTTGTCACTTTGCCTGTCACTGAATTCCTTCTGCATTGATACACAAAGAACCTGGGCTTCATTAAGTCCTAAAACCAGGTGTGTTATCTTAGACCACAAGTTTGGGGCAGGTTTGAGTTTGGTACATGGGTTCAAATTCCAATCTGAGGTGAACGGTATCAAAATGACATGGCAAAGATTTGGTTGCTAACAGCTGACAAGTTCTCTGCCTGGGCTCTTCGAGGTTCTCAAACATCATACCACTCCAGACACATCCACTAAATATTCTTTAAGTCTTTATTGGTTTCTCTACTGTGATTTCCTCCCCCTCCCACCATTCCTCTAAGAAGAAGGGCAGTCAAGAGTCTCTTCTCTCCCCAAAAGAGCTTATTGCTTTCTGGAATTTAGTTCATTGGGGTTAATCAGGATGAGTTAAAAAAAAAAAAAAAATCCAATTTTGGTGATTATCTGATTTGTTCTGGTTTTAGGGTGGGAGTGTAATCTCTTCTGGCTTTCCATCTCCTAACTAGAAGCAGAAGGCCTGCCTGAAATTCAAAGTCACAATCTAACCATATTGTATTTATCCTGGCTGAGTTTGAATTGGAAAGGTCTTGGAAGGTGTTAAGCAGAGATAAGGCAACAATTCTGAGTCATAAAACATGATACAAAACCCTGCAGTTGAACAGTAAGTACAAAAGTATATTAAATTTAAAGTATTTGAGGTATGATTATAGTAACAATGACAATTATTTTTATATACCATTTTTATGTTGATTTCTAAGCTGTTTAATAATTCATCTAAACACTTATTGCACACATAGTTTTTCCAATATATAAATGTATTCATTTCTTATATTAAGACATTTCCCCTCAACCTAACAGTCCAAGAGCCATAACTAAATATATAATTTTAACTAAATCAACCACAAAACAGTTACTGATCATTTTAATATTGGAGATTTTAAAGGACATATTATGAAAAAATTAAAATGCAAAAAGCAGCACAAAGTTAAATTATTTAGTATGGAAAGATTAGTCAATCTAGTTATTTCTCTAAATTTTTCATGAATAAAATATTATACAAAATTTCCTTTTGAGTGATCAGTACATAGATCAGAAACTCCCGAAAGAAGCTGTGTTAATCGTTAACTCATTCCTTATTAATATTCTAGGCATTATAACAACATGCGAAGTGAAGTATCTATCTAAAAAATGACTTTAATGATAAGTTATTTCTTTACTTCAAGTATATAATGGATAATTAGTTTAGGAAAAATCTCAAAGGGAGAAAAATACCCAACTGTGAAATCTGCAAATACTTTCCTTGGATTGGGTGAAAATGCTATTCAGGCCAATACCAGGGATGCATAAATTCTTTCTATCCTATTTACAATCCCATCTTGATTAGTTAGAAGCTCATTTTCCAGTTTGCAAATTATCTAGGTCTTTGATTCTTCTCTTCCCTCTGGCTGATTACCTTTCCCATTTCTCTGCTCATTAGCACCTCCACAAGAAAGGGAAGAAAAGCCAGGTGAAAAGAAAAAAAGTAACTCAGACAAGGGACAATTTTAGGTACTGTGAAGCTTGATTTTTAAAAATATATGCAGATATATTTATTCTATTGTGAGTGTATGTATATCAGACTTCTGTTATCAATTTGAAATTATATCTCTCACAGTCTGAGAAGTATCCTTGGGAAATTATCTTCATCTGGGTATCAGACTCTAACATGGATTGGGGATGATATTTTCATGCATTCCCTACAAGGTTATTGTGATATCAACTCAGAGAAACACAAATTTGTTTATTGTAAATGGCTATACAAAATTAATAAGTTGTTAGGTTTTGAATTCATAAAGCCTCTTTGTCAATTCTTGCTTCCTTTTCTTCTATTAAGATTCAAGGCTTGCCTTGGGAAAAGGTTCCTTGACAAAAAATGTGTTTTTGTTTTCTTCCTGCCTTGTTTTTTTAAGATCTCTTTTCTCTTAAAATGGTTATGAATTGTACTCTTGGTAGAAAACCAGAAGTGACTGGTAAAAATACCATATCTTTACTAATGTATTTCACTCACCAATTCTTCTCTATCTTCTATTAAAATGGAAAGTCTCAAGTTGCCTGTATTAATATACAGTCTTACCAAAATAGACCTCATTTTAAAATATATTTTCATGACTTTGATTGTTAAAATGAAGACACAAATTTTATGTAAATTAGAGGGTTCAATATTCATATATTTATTCTATTAAGTTTGCCTCATTTGTGATAAAGAATTCCCCTGCCAAGGAAGGAGACACAAGGTGCAAGAAATACGGGTTCAATCCCTGGGTCAGGAAGATCCCCTGGAGAAGGAAATGGCAACCCATTCCAGTATTCTTGCCTAGAAAATTCCATGGACAGAGGAGCCTTGTGGGCTACAGTCCATGGGATAACAGAGTCAGACATGACTGAGTACACACACACACAAGGATGAAGTATCAAATTTTACTGGTGATTAAATTAGTCCAGTACCTCTGTGACCATTTCCCTTTAGATTATTTACGATTAATTAGATCATATTTGCTCATCACATATATAGTTTTAAGTTCTAATCAAATTGAATCAATTACTCAATCATAAATAATGGTTGAAATAAAAGACAGTTATTAAAGTACAGTATATTAATCTTTAAAATAGTACTAAGTATTTAGTTTTTAGAAAACTGTCTTAAAGAATAAAGAGAATACTTTTAAGTAAATACCTCAGAAGACCTAAGGGGAAAAATATGAAATTTGTTCCTTGTGAAAAATAAATCTCTGGAATATTCCCTCTAGGAATGTTCCCTGTAAGGTACAGTATAAAAGAATAAAATAACTAGTGGCAAAAAAAAAGAAAGTAAAATAGAATGAGTAGTTTGTAACAAAGTTAATGCAACACATATAACTATAGTGCAAGCGTCTAAGTCACTTCAGTTGTGTCCAACTCTTCATGAGCCCATGGACTGTAGCCCACCAGGCTCCTCTGTCCATGGGATTCTCCAGGCAATAATACTAGAGTGGGTTGCCATTTCCTTCTCCAGGGGATCTTCCCAACCCAGGTATCGAACCTGGTCTCCTGCATTGCAGACAAATTCTTTACCGTCTGAACAACCAGGGAAGCCTCTGTCCATACCTTATGTTAAATAACAACCTCTATTTGACAACTTCTTACTTCTAGCCTCTCGTAAAAATCTTGGTTCTTTTTAAAGAATTAATGGAGTAAATGGGCCATTTGAGATTGAAAAAAAAAAAGGAAAGAAAATGCATTTTGGGGACTTATAGGTTCAGGGACAGTAAGAGGTTTTATTTTATTCTTTCTCCTAGTTTCCCTAATATTTTTAAGAGAAGAATACATTTGTTAGGGACCAAACGACGGTCTCTAGGACCTGAGTCATGTTTACCAGAAAGAGACAGGATATGCGCTCATCCTTCCTGGCCAATCATGTAACGCCAGCTACTCCTGTAACTGAGACAAAGAACTGCCTGTATATAAGCCACCATACTCCTTTGTTCGCGGCTCTTGTCATATTCCCTTGTGTGGGATGAGACTTGGGCCCTAGCGCGCTAGGAATAAACAAACTCCCTTCTTGCTTTTGCAATACTGTGGTGGACTTGCTCTCTCAGTCGGTTCGGAGATACGGGCATGGAGCATAACATCTGGGGGCTCCCCCGGGATCTCCGTCCCGCCGGGGAGGACAACTCTCCTGGTAGAAGGGAGTAACCTCGTTAGGAGATAAGAGCTCTGAGCACCGGTGCTAACATTGCAGAAACCCAGATTAAGTCCGGGGCCTAGTATCTTACTGGGGAGGCATCTGGCTGTAAAGTGCAGAGGCAAGTCAGCGTAAGGCCGGGGCCTAGTTTCGTGCTGGGGAGGCAGCTGGCTCTGGTTACTGGATTAAGTCAGCGTAAGGCCGGGGCCTGGTTTCATGCTGGGGAGGCAGCTGGCTCTGTGAACATCCTGCAGGTAAGATTGAGTGCATTGTCGGTGGCCACCTTGTGTTGTTATCTGTTTGTCTATTTGTGGTGTCTGCGCTGCTCTTTGTGTGCTCTGTTGGCTCCTGGTGTACTTTTCTGTGATCATGGGACAAACAACTTCTACTCCTTTATCTCTTATGATTAACCACTTCTCTGATTTCAAGTCTAGAGCACAGAATCTATCATTGCTGGTAAAAAAGAGCAAACTGGTGACTTTCTGTTCTGTCGAGTGGCCCACCTTTGACGTCGGATGGCCACAAGAGGGAACCTTCAATCCCCAAATTATCCAGGCAGTTAAAGAGAGGGTGCTTACTCCTAGTCCTGCCGGGCACCCAGATCAGACTCCCTACATTCTGGTCTGGCGGGATCTAGTGAGGAACCCGCCAGAATGGCTTAAACCCTTTGTTCTCACTCCTCCTAAACCTCCCCGTCCCTCTTCCCCAACTCCAACCTCACCAAGCCCACAGGTGTTAGTAATGAAGGCTTCCGAAGAAAAAGAAGAAAAAAAGGACGAAAATCGACCAAAGCCGGTATTCCAGGAATCTTCTCTGTATCCTAATCTGATAGATCTGGAGACCGAATTGTTCCCACCCCTTTATGCGGATCCACATCCGCCCTTGCTTTCACAGGTTTCATCGGGAGAAGCCAGGAGGAGAACCGAGCCTTCAGCTCATCCCAGAGAAGGGGGCCCCACCCAGGGAACTCGGGGAAAAACAAGAGAAATGGCCAATGTAGCAGAAGAAGACCCAGAAGTCCCCTCCTCCACTGTTCACGCGTTTCCGGTCCGGGCGGGACCAGCCAGAGAGGGTGGAGACTGGACATATCAGTATTGGCCCTTTTCCACTAGTGATTTGTACAATTGGAAAACCCAGACTCCCTCCTTCTCTGAAAAACCGCAGGGTCTTATTGATCTTTTAGAGTCTATCCTTTTTACTCATAATCCCACTTGGGATGACTGTCAGCAACTGTTACAGGTGCTTTTCACTACAGAAGAGCGCGAGCGGATCCTGTCAGAAGCTCGAAAAAATGTGCCAGGGGTGGATGGGAGGCCCACAATACAGCCTAACCTCATTGAGGAGGGGTTCCCCTTGGTGCGACCCAACTGGGACTTCGAACGCGCTGAAGGTAGGGAGCGTCTCCGGGTATACCGTCAGACTCTTATGGCCGGCCTTAGAGCGGCCGCCAGAAAGCCAACTAATTTGGCCAAAATAAATTCAGTGAGGCAGGAACCAAATGAGAGCCCAGCAGCATTCCTTGAAAGGATAATAGAAGCTTTTAGACAGTATACCCCTATGGACCCACAGGCAGATGAGTCACAAGCGGCAGTTATGTTAGCATTTGTAAATCAAGCAGCCCCCGATATTAGAAAAAAAATTACAAAAGATAGAGAGGTTAAATGAACAATCCTTGCAAGATCTAGTGAGGGCAGCCAAGAGAGTTTTTAATCATAGAGAGACCCCAGATGAGAGAGAGGACCGCATTAGAAGAAAAAAAAAAAAATTTAGAGCTGAAGAAAACCGTAAAAATCAAAAAGAGCTGGCCCAGATATTTTTTGCTGGGGTTGAAAACAAAAACAGGTTCCAGAAAGGAAAAAGACTCAAAAACTAAAGAAAAAACGACAAGGCGTAAGCTTGAAAAAAACCAATGTGCGTTTTGTAAAGAGTTTGGACATTGGAAAGATAAATGCCCCAAGAAAAATCTAAAAGAGGGGCCCAAGAACCCCAAAAACGAGACTCCCTCTCCAGACAGTCATATCCTCTACGCGGGTGAGGATAGCAACTAGGGGGGTCAGGGCTCGAAGCCCCTCCCCGAGTCCTGGGTAACTATAAATGTAGAGGGGAAACCGGTTGGCTTCATGGTGGACACGGGAGCCCAATACTCAGTCTTAAACCAAAAAGATGGACCCATGTCTAAGAAAAGTAGCTGGGTGCAGGGAGCAACCGGGACTAAACGATATGGATGGACTACAAAACGGCATGTGAACTTGGGGGCCCACCAGGTGACCCATTCTTTTCTGGTGATACCTGAGTGTCCAGCGCCCTTGTTGGGAAGGGATTTACTGTCTAAAGTAAATGCCCAAATTCATTTCGACCACGGACAAGTGTCGGTTTTAAATGGGACTGGGCATCCTCTTCAGGTCTTGTCTCTGGCATTAAAAGATGAATACAGACTCTACTTGCCAGAGGCCCCAGCGACAATAAGCTCCGAAGTACAACCATGGGTTCAAAGATACCCTCAGGCCTGGGCTGAAACTGCAGGAATGGGACTAGCCAAACAGAGGCCCCCTATCATTGTGGAACTGAAAGCCAGTGCTTCCCCGGTGAGGGTACGACAGTATCCCATGAGTCAAGAGGCTCGACAAGGAATTACTCCTCGCATACAACGCCTCATAGACGCTGGGGTCCTAAAAAGGTGCCAGTCCCCATGGAACACTCCCCTGTTGCCTGTAAAAAAGCCTGGGGGAACTGATTTTAGACCAGTTCAAGATCTATGAGAAGTCAACAAACAGGTGAATGATATTCATCCTATGGTTCCTAACCCTTATACATTGCTAAGCAACTTGCCTCCAAACTACATTTGGTACACTGTTTTAGATTTAAAAGATGCCTTTTTCAGTTTGCCTCTTGCCCCCGCAAGCCAAGAGATCTTTGCCTTCCAATGGCAAGAAGATGGTGGTCAGACCCCTGTGCAGCTGACATGGACTCGCTTACCACAGGGTTTCAAAAACTCGCCCACGTTATTTAATGAGGCCCTGGATGAAGACCTCCATGAGTATCGGGTTGAACACCCTACCATTGTTTTATTACAATATGTTGATGACCTTATGCTGGTGGCGGCTACAGAAAAAGAGTGCCAAGAGGCAACAGGTGACCTTCTCCAAACCTTGGGGACTTTAGGTTACCAGGCTAGTGCCAAAAAGGCCCAGATTGCCAAGCAAGAGGTTACATACCTCGGTTATAAGATAAAACAGGGCCAGAGGTGGCTAACACAGGCTATGAAAGAAACCATCCTCCAGATCCCTGAGCCAGCTAACCCTAGACAAGTGAGAAAATTTCTGGGAACGGTGGAATATTGCCGGTTATAGATCTTGGGGTTTGCAAAAAAGGCCAGGCCCCTATATGAGGGGACCAAAGAAAACAAGGACTGGAAATGGACTGAGCCAATGAAAGAGGTCTTCCAAGAGCTCAGGCGAGCCTTGCTAGAAGCTCCTGCCCTTGCCCTCCCTGATCCATCTAAGCCTTTCCAATTATTTGTAGATAAAAAGCGGGGGATAGGAAAAGGGGTACTAACACAGAGATGGGGACCATGGAAGTGACCTGTAGCTTACCTTTCCAAGAGACTGGACCCAGTGGCAGCCGGATGGCCACCTTGCCTCCGTATCATCGCGGCCACCACGCTGTTAGTCCATGATGCTGATAAACTGACTTATGGACAGAGACTCTTGGTCTACACTCCTCATGCCATAGAGAGAGTTTTAAAGCAACCCCCAGGTAAATAGATTTCTAATGCCCACTTGACGCACTACCAGGCCTTGCTACTTGACACCCCACGGATTCATTTCCAAACGCCCTGCACTCTAAATCCAGCCACACTTTTGCCCAATCCGGGGGAAAATAGCCCCCTCCATGATTGTGATGAGATACTGGCTGGGGTAACAGCAATGCGAAAGGACTTAACCGATACTCCACTGGATAACAGTGAGCTAAAATGGTTCACAGACGGCAGCAGTTATGTAAAAGATGGACAGAGACGGGCGGGAGCCACAGTAGTAGATGACTCTGGACAGACGATATGGGCAGAGGCCCTTCCCCCGGATACCTCAGCACAAAAGGCAGAGTTAATTGCCCTGATTCAAGCATTAGAGAGAGCCAAAGGAAAAAAAATAACTATTTTCACTGACAATCGCTATGCTTTTGGCACGGTACACACCCAGGGCCCGATATATCGGGAACGGGGGTTTTTGACAGCTAAAGGAAAAAAAATTAAAAAACTTGACTGAAATCCGTAGACTTTTAGAGGCTATACAGATGCCTCAGGCTGTGTCAATAGTACACGTACCTGGACATCAAAAGGGTGACAGCCCCACGGCACGAGGGAATCGTACCGCAGACCTGGCAGCTCGAAAAGTAGCTGATAAAGATTTCATCACCCCTGTGTTGGCGATCGGACTTCCACCTCCAGGTATGGGAACTCTGCCCCCAACCCCTGAGTATTCATCCACAGACTTTGCTTGGATCCAAAAACACACCAACCTTCAAAAAGATAAAGATGAATGGTACCGAGACTCAGACGGCTACTTGATACTCCCTGCTCAGTTGGGACAGCAACTATGTGAGCATTTGCACTTGTCTACTCATCTGGGAGAAAAAAAGACTCTGATGCTCTTTCAAACTGCACGCCTGCGATTTCCCCGGCACCAGACAACTGTAAAGAACATAGTGCATGCTTGTAAGGCATGTCAACAGATGAGGCCAGAAAAAGGACAACATGCAGGACTGAGGTATTGGGGAGAAGGACCAGGACAACACTGGGAAATAGATTTCACCGAGGTAAGGCCAGGTTGATGGTATCGGGCCTTGGGTGCATTGCAACCACGTATGCCCAGCTGCTTCAGCAGAGCAAGAAGACACTAAGAAAAAATGGGAAGCATCTCTGCACCCGTCCAACCCCTTGAGGCTAAAGCTTAGAAGGCGCCAACAGGACCAGGACAACTCGGCTGGGCCCTCTTGTGGATGACCCAGTTACTCTGCTCCGGAGTTGCCAGCGTGAACCCGCATCAACCCGTCAAAATCACCTGGAAGCTGCAAAATGGACTAACACGAGAGGTGCTAAACTCCACTACCGCAATATATCCACCAAACACATGGTGGCCAGACTTGTACTTTGACCTTAAGCCGATGGTAAATGTGCCTTGGGCTAGGGGTTATCTCCGAGAACAAAGGTTCTGGGCATGCCCAGGCGCACCCAGGCATGACTGGAAGACCTGTGGGGGGCACAAGACTCTTATTATAAAACTTGGGATTGTGTTACTTCTAATGATGGACCTCGGCACTGAGAAGTAGGAAATCGAGATTTACTTAATTTTTCGTTCGCCAAGCCCCTCCCTAGGGTCCTCGGAGATCCAACTTTTAGCTGTGAAAGTTGCAGTTATGCACAAGTCAAAATAAGGTTCAATCCAGAAAAAAGCAAAAAAGAGGGGACCTGGATCTCTGGCCTATCTTGGGGCCTACAGACGAGGGAATCAGGAGGGTTTGGGGTTGATGGAAAAAGGATTATAGTAGTGAGCCAGGTCTTAGAGCCAATTCTTGTACACAGTATCGGGCCCAACAAAGTAAAAAAGCTGGCTGTAACCCCCCGCCTAATGACTTCCATGCCAACATCTTTGGCAGTGAGTCCCGAAGCAGAAGCGCTCACTGAAATAGATTCCCTATGGAAGCTGATTAGGGCAGCTAATGCCACCCTAAATCAGACCCATCCTGTGGCAACTAAATCTTGTTGGTTATGTTACAACTTAATTCCCCCTTATTACGAAGCAGTAGGCCTCAATGCCTCTTATGACTTGGCCAACAGCACCGATCCTCCTCAATGTCATTGGGGGGACCAAAAGGTGGGTCTGACGATAAAAGAGGTATGGGGAAAGGGCTTATGCATGGGCACGGTGTTACCAGCCAAGTCTCCACTCTGTGTGCATGTCGTCGAGCCTGATGATTTGCCTGTAGCTAAATGGTTAATACCTCAAATGGGGGGATGGTGGGTCTGTTCACACACGGGGCTAACTCCATACCTGCATAGCTCAATCTTTGACCCCAAAGAAAAATTCTGTGTTATGGTGGCTGTCATGCCAAAGATTCTGTACCGACCAGAAAAAGCAATACATGATTATTGGGCCCAGAAATTAACTCTAAATCCTCCAAAAAGAACTTATAAAGTTAAGAGGGAACCTCTTACCGCCATAACCATAGCAACTATGTTCGGTCTTGGAATAGCCTGGGCTGGAACCGGAATAACAGCTCTGTCCCTGCAAGGCCAAGGATTTAACTCCCTGAGAGCGGCCATAGACAAAGACATTACCTGTATAGAGCAATCTATTAGTCATTTAAAATCGTCTCTAACTTCTCTATCTGAAGTAGTTCTGCAAAACAGGAGGGGATTAGATCTGCTCTTTCTGCAACAAGGGGGACTCTGTGCTGCCCTAGGAGAAGAGTGCTGTTTCTATGCAGATCATACAGAAATAGTTAAAAAATCTATGGCCAAAGTGAGAAAAGGACTAGCCCAACGTAAACAAGAATGTGAGGCTCAACAGAGATGGTTTGAATCTTGGTTTCAACAATCCCCCTGGCTGACTACCTTAATCTCCACCTTGCTAGCACCCCTGCTAGTACTTTTACTAATGCTTACCTTTGGCCCATGCATTATCAATAGACTTGTAGCCTTTGTAAAGGAACGCATAAATACAGTACAGCTGTTTGTGCTTCGACAACAATATCAAACTGTGTCTCAGGACCGAGAAAAAGATTCCTCTATATGATCTAAGGACAGGGGGGATTGTTAGGGACCAAACGACGGTCTCTAGGACCTGAGTCATGTTTACCAGAAAGAGACAGGATATGCGCTCTTCCTGCCTGGCCAATCATGTAACGCCAGCTACTCCTGTAACTGAGACAAAGAACTGCCTGTATATAAGCCACCATACTCCTTTGTTCACGGCTCTTCTCAGATTCCCTTGTGTGGGATGAGACTTGGGCCCTAGCGCGCTAGGAATAAACAAACTCCCTTCTTGCGTTTGCAATACTGTGGTGGACTTGCTCTCTCGGTCGGTTCGGAGATACGGGCTCGGAGCATAACACATTAGAGTTGACTTCTCCACAAAAAGAGAACACTGACTGATTTGAAATATTACCAAAATGATATTAATTAAATTGAGTCCACTGAACAAACCTCTGCAGTTATTTGAGTATGGACTTTGTTTGTATTTTATGACATGGTCTTATTATGTAGTAAACATATGTAATTTACAAACAGTCTCCACTGCCCCTCTCATGAGCTAAAGCTTATACCAATAGAGTCTAAATTCAATGGAACATCGCCATCCCCAGGGTCTCTTTCCACAGAGCTAACTGTGTGGGATGCAGTACTTCCAAACCGAGGAGGCAATGTGCATGTGGGTGCATGCTCAGTAGTATCCAACTCTTTGCCACCCCATGGGCAGATATTGTTACCCAAAAGGCAGCCTGACAAATTACAAAGTAGAGGAGAATTTGAGAAAAAGTATGTTGTAGGCAGTTAATGCTTGTATACACAAAGTGGTTGAAAAGCTTTGATGGATTTTCTTAAGATTTTTCCTTTACTGAATGAGACAAAGCACTAGCATTTTAATCTCCTACAAAGCAGAAACTTAAAAAAGCACACATTTCTTTTCTTTCTTAACACTGCATAAGGTCATCTTTAACCTTATGTTAATTCCCGTGTCCCCATATCAAAGTGAATACGATCAAAACACTAGAAAATTTCATGAAAGTAATAATTGACTGGTGGCTTAGGCAGTGGGTAGTTATTGAACAATTGGGCGATAGAGGTTTGGCCATTTAATCCAACATGGGATTAATTGACAGTACACATCCCATGAAAAGCACTTTTGTATTTTTAAATGTAACCTACTGAGTCTGTTAAAATAGATTTACTGAAATATAATTGTATATGTTACATGAAGTATAACATACAATATTATGCACATATTTAGAACTTATACTTTTTTGAGTTTTGACATGTGTATATACTTTGAAACTATTATCAGAATCAAGATAATGAATGTGTCTATCATGCCCCTGAATTTCCTTCTGACTCGTTATAATTCCTTCCTCTAACTCCTCACCTGTCTATCAGGTAACCATTAACTTATTTTGTGTCCTTATAGATTAGTTAACTGTTCCTAAAATTTTATTATAAAATGTATACTTTTTTGAAGGGAGGGAGGCTGGCTTTTTTCCCTCAGTATAATTTTTGAGATTAATTCAAGTGGTATGTATCAATAGCTCATTCGTCTTACTGCTGAGTAGTATTTTATTGTATACATACACCAAATTTGTTGATCTACCCAGCTGGACATTTGAATCATTCAGAGCATTATCCTATTACATTTATAGCAGCTGTGAACAGTCCTGTACAAGTCTTTGTATGGACACATATTTTGGTACAAGAATTTGTAGTACATATGCAGAATGGAATATTATTTAGCCATAAAAAAGAACAAATTTGAGTCAGCTGACCTGAGATGGATGAATCTAGAGCCTGTTACATGAAGTGAAGTAAGCCAGAAAGAGAGAAACATAAATTGTATATTAACGCATATATACGGAATCTAGAAAAATGGTACTGATGAACCTATTTTCAGGGCAAGAATAGAGACATTGGAGAAGGAAATGGCAACCCACTCCAGTATTCTTGCCTGGAGAATTCCATGGACAGAGGAGCCTGGTGGGCTGCAGTCCATGGGATCACAAAGAGTCGAACACGACTTCATAACTGAGGATAGAGACACAGATGTAAAGAATGGACTTGTGGACATAGTGGGGGGAAGTATAAGGTGGGACGAATTGAGAGAGTAACATTGAATTATATACTCTACCTGGTGGCTCAGACGGTAAAGCGTCTGTCTACAATGTGGGAGACCTGGGTTCGATCCCTGGGTTGGGAAGTTCCCTGGAGAAGGAAAATCAACCCACTCCAGTACTCTTGCCTAGAAAATCCCATGGACGGAGGAGCCTGGTGTCCATGGGGTCGCAAAGAGTCGGACACAACTGAGCGACTTCACTCACTCACCATGTGTGAAATACCTACATGGGAGTTGCTGTGCAACACAGGGTGCCGTACATCACAGCTTAGTGCTCTGTGATGACCTGGAGGGGTGAGATGGAGGGGTGGTGGGAGGAAGAGTCAAGAGGGAGGGGACATATGTACACTTATAGCTGATTCACATTGCTTTATGGCAGAAACCAACACAATATTGTAAAGCAATTATCCTTCAATTAAAATATATATATTTTAATTGGATTATCTGGGTCATTTGGTAGCTGTGTGTTTAACTTTTTAAGAAACTATTAAACTTTTTTCAAAAGTGGTTTTACCACTAACAATGTATGAGAGTTCTTGTAATTCCACATCCTTGCTACTATTTTAAAGTTTAGACACTCTAATAGATGCATATCTCACCATGGCTTTAATTTGGATTTCTACAATGACTAATGATATTGAACATCTTTTCATGTACTCATTTGTCTTTTATGGTCTTCTTTGGTTGAAGTGTCTCTTTATATATTTTGCTCAAAGTGGGAAGAGTTGTTTGCTTTCTTATTACTGGGTTTTGAAGGTCCTTTAAACATTTTTGGATACAAGTCCTTTACCAGATATGATGTGCAAGTATTTTTTCTAGTGTGTAGTTTGTACTTTCATTTTCTTAGCAACAGGTTTGAAGAGCAAAAGTTTTAGCTTGGAAGAAATCACATTTATCATCTTTCTCTTTCAAGGATTATACTTTTGGTATGCATCCAAGAAATATTTGCCTAACTTAAAGGTCACAGAGACATTTTCCCTTCTTTATTTTTTTAAAGAAGTTTTATAATTTTAGGTTTGTCGTATAGATCAATTGACTATTTTGAGTTAATTTTTATGTTTTGTGTCGGATATAAGTGATTTATTTTTTTGCATGTGTGCATGCTCAGTCTCTTCAGTCTTGTCTGACTCTTTGTGACCCCATGGACTATAGCGAACCACGCTCCTTTGTCCCCAGGATTTTCTAGGAAAGAATTTTACCAGCATCGTATGTTGAAAAGACTATATGTTGTCCACTGGATTTCCTTTAAGTATTTCTGCCAAAAATTATTTGTTCATAAAACTAATTTGTATGTTGCTTTCTAGACTTGTTATTTTTCTCCAATAATCTAACTTTACACCAATACTATACTATTCTAATTACTGTAAGTCCTGAAGTCAGAAAGTTTTAAATTTCCAACTTGGTTCTTTTCCAGTTATTCTGGCTATGGTAAGCCCTTTGTACTTTCATATGAATTTCAGAATCAATTTGTCAAATTATGCAAAAAATCATGCTAATATTTTGATTGTAATTTCATTTTACCTTTAAATCAATATGAAGTTACTTGACACCTAAACAGTAGTGACTTTCTGATCAGTGAACACAGCGTGTTCAGTGTGCTCATTTTCTAAGTTATGTCTGACTCTTTTGCGACCCCACGCACACCAGGATCCTCTTTCTATGGGATTTGCCAAGCAAGAGTACTGAAGGGGGTTGCCATTTCCTTCTCTAGGAGATCTTCCCAACCCAGACATCAAACCTGCATCTCCTGCAATGCAGGTAGATTTTTTACCACTGAGCCAAGAGGGAAGTCCTCCCATGTATTTCGTTCTTCTTTAATTTCTACCAGTAACATATGGTAGTTTTCAGGGTTCATATATTTCACATTTTATGTCAAATTTATCCCTGTTTCATTTTTTTGCTATATAGATGTGATATACTTATTTCAGCTTCTAATTGTTAATTACTAGTATATAAAAAGTAAGAATGATGTTTAAAAGTTGATCTTGTATCTTGCAGTCTTACTAACCTCATTTATTATTTAAAATTGCATTTTGGCAGGACAAGGCCAGATTGAGGCAAGTTAGGCATTTGCCTGGAGTGCAGAATTTAACAGAGTGCAAGAAAAGTCAGTAATGAAAATAAACAGTATTTCAATGCAATTTTTTTTAAAGTCAAATGTGAAAACAAGAGCTTGTAAGCTAGCTACCTACTTTTGTAAATAAAATGGTTTTTATTGGTATATTTAGTCAGATTTTCTATATAAGCAATTATGTCATCTGTGAATAAAGGCAGTTTTTCTTCTTCCTCTGCAATCTGGATCTCTTATTTCTTTATCTTCCCTTAGTAAACAGTGTAGGAGCTCTAGTACAGTGTGTCCTAGAAATGACAAAAGCAAATATTGTTGTTTTACTTTTCTTAGGAAGAAAACATTCAGTTTTCTACCATTAACTTAGATGTTAGGTGTAGTGATTTAAAAAAAATACAATTTATAATTTTTATAATGCATTAAGTGTATTTAATTTAAGAAATTATTTTTCTATTCTTTATTTGCTGAAATTTCTTAAAACATTAGGAATACATTTTTGGATTTCTTGAAATGTTTTTGTTCTGTTTGTGGTTTTGGTGTTATTATTTAGTTTGCAATTTTTGTGAACAGCATTATTTTCAAATGTCAAACTTACTAGAATTCCTGGAATAAAACTCATTTGCTCACAATCTATTATATTCTTTATATATTATTGGTTAATATTTGTAAATTTGTTTAGAATTTTTGCATCTGTGCTGATGAGTGACATTGGTCCATACTTTTCTTGTTCTGCCTTTGTCTAGTTATGATATCAAAGTATTGGCGTTATAAGTTTAGTTAGGAAGTACTTCCTCTGCTTTTCTTTTCTGAAAAAGTATGTGTAGAATTAGCATTATTCTTTCTTAAATGGTTGGTAGAATTCAATCATGAGGCCATCTGGGCCAGTAGTTGTAACCATGCAAGTATTTTGACAGAAATTCAACTTCCTTAATGCTATCCATTGCTTCCCTACTTCATTTTGAAAGCCTGCGTCTTTAAAGGAATTTGTCCAGTTCACCTATGTTGACAGGTTTATTTCTATAAAATTGTTCATAATATCCTGTAATTTTCCTTTTACTATCTGTAAAGTCTGCAGTGGTGGTACCTCTCTCATCCCTTATATAGTTTTATGTTTCTTCTCCCTTTTTTCCCCAGGTCAGTCTGGTTAAAGTTTATCACTTTTATGTCTCCTTAACAAATCAGATTTATCTTCCTTGATATTTTCTATTACATTTCTGTACTTTAATTCATCAGTTTCTTTCTCTGATCTTGATTATGTCCATTATGTTATTTATTTCAGGCTTAATGTTCTCTTGCCATAGTTTTTGAAAGTGGAAGCTGTGGTCATTTATTTGAGGTATTTGAGGCCTTTCTTAATTTCTGATACATGAATTTGATGCGATAGACTTTCCCTCAAGTAATGTTTTTATGATATACCATGAATTTTGATATTTCATGTTTTAAATTTCATTCAGTTAAAAATACTTTTTAATTTTCCTTATGATATCCTCTTTCATCTAAGTGTTTTTGAGGTATATTATTTACTTTTCAAATATTTGAGGATTTTCCAAATACTTTCCCATTTTTTGATACAAATTTAATTCTACTTTGAGAAGAGTATATATCTTGGTTGACTTAAGTTTTTTTTAATTACCGAGACATCTTTTATGACCCAGAATATGGCCTATTTTAGTAAATGTTGAAATGACTGTGTATTCTGCCGCCTTTGGATGGCTAGTCCTACAAATGTCAACTAAATAAGGCAACTGTATTTTTCAAATCTGCAATAGCCTCATGGTATTGTTTAATTAATTACTGACAAGCATGTATGAAAATCTCCATTTATAATTTCTTCCCACTGCTCTTTGAAGTTGTTTCATTTTTTTGTATTCAGGTATCCTGAAGCTCTGTTATTGAGTGAATGAAACAATTAGGACTGCTATCAACTCGGAGAAGGCAACGGCACCCCACTCCAGTACTCTTGCCTGGAAAATCCCATGGACGGAGGAGCCTGGTAGGCTGCAGTCCATGGGGTCGCGAAGTCGGACACGACTGAGCGACTTCACTTTCACTTTTCACTTTCATGCACTGGAGAAGGAAGTGGCAACCCACTGCAGTGTTCTTGCCTGGAGAATCCCAGGGACGGGGGACCCTGGTGGGCTGCCGTCTATGGGGTCGCACAGAGTCGGACACGACTGGAGCGACTTAGCAGCAGCAGCAGCAGCAGCAGCATCAACTCTAGATGAATTTATTTTTTAATCATTATAAAACGATCATTTTTGTCCCTGATAATATTCTTTGCTTTTGTAACTACTTTATCTGCTATCAATACTACAAGATTTTATTTGAATAGAATTAGCATGACATATCTCCTTCCATTGCTTCAGTCTTCTCTTTGTATCTCCATATTTAAAATCATTTTTTTTTCTTGTTGGCAGCATATAGTTGAATGCCACTTTTTATCAAATATGGGCATCTCTCCTTTTTAATTCAGATGTTTAGACCATTTAATGCAATTATTGATACCAGTTCAATTCAGTTCAGTTCTGTAGCTCAGCCGTGTCTGACTCTTGGCGACCCGATGGACTGCAGCACGCCAGGCTTCTCTCTCCATCACCAACTCCTGGAGGGTGCTCAAACTCATGTCCATTGAGTTGGTGATGCCATCCAACCATTTCATTCTCGGTCATCCCCTTCTCCTCCCGCCTTCAGTCTTTTCTTATGAGTCAGCTCTTTGCATCAGGTGGCCAAAGTACTAGAGCTTCAGCTTCAGCATCAGTCCTACCAATGAATATTCAGGACTGATTTCCTTTAGGATGGACTGGTTTGATCTCCCTGCAGTCCAAGGGAATCTCAAGAGTCTTCTCCAGCACCATGGTTCAAAAGTATCAGTTCTTTGGCTCAGCTTTCTTTATGGTCCAGCTCTCACTTCCATACATGACTAATGGAAAAACAATAGTTTGGACTAGATTGATTTGGTTAGGTTTAACTCATCTTTCTTTTGGTTTGAGTAATTTGACTCTGTTTCATACTTTATGATTTATCTGTAACTCAGTCACATAATTTGAATTATTTTTAGAGCTTTTAGTGTATATATCTTTAAATTATCATAGTCTGTCTTCAAGGGATATAAAACTTTATATATGGTTTTAGACACTTATAGCAGTATACTTCCATTTCTTCCTCACAACTTTTGCATTATTGTTGTCATGCATTTTACTTTCAGGTATGTTATATACCCTCACACTATCTTATGCTTTGGTTTAAACAACAAATTCTTTTCTAAAGTAAGTTAAATGATTTAAAAAAAAAACCTATATTATCCATGTAGTTACAAATCCTACTGCTCTTTACTCCTTTGTATAGACCAATATTTCAACCTGGCATCATTTTCCTTAACAAAAAACATTTTTTAACATTTCCTGTAGTGCAGATTTCCTGGTGATTTCCTACACTCTTTTTATGTTTGAAAAGTACTTACTTCACCTGCATTTTGAAAGACATGCTACTGAATTTTGAAATCTAGATTAACAGCTTTTGTTTGCTTGTTTTTTTAAACTTTCAGCACTTTAAAGATGACATAAGTTTGCATTGCTTCTGGTGATAAATTACAGCAGAATATTATGTTTCTCTTACGTTATGTTTCTCTGTATGGAACATGCTTTCTGTCCCTAGCTGCTTTGAAGGTTTTTTTTTTTTCCTTTACCACTGGTTTAATTAATCTGATTATGATGTACCACCTTGCTGTAATTTTCTTCATGTTTCTTATACTTGGAGTTCATCAAGCTTCTTTTTTATTGTTTTTGTTTGTTTTTGCATTGTTTGTGGAGTGGGGAAGGCTTGTTGTTTTAAGAGAAATTGAGAAAGTTTGGTCCATTATTTCTTCAAATTTCAGGAATTCCAGTATATATAAGTTGTCCCCAGCTCACAAGGTATATGTTTAATTTCTTCTCTCTCTCTGTGTCCTTCATTTAGGATAGTTTTCATTGCTGCATCTTCAAGTTATTAACAGTTTCTTCTGCATTTTCTAACATGCTCCTAATAAATTTTATTGCATTCTTTACCCTTTGAAATGTAGTTTGCAGGCCTGTAATTTTGATATAGGTCTTTTATCTATCTTCCATAGTTTAACTTGGATTTTTGAAAGTATGGAATATAGACGTAAAAACAGCTTTAATGTATTTGTCTGCTAATTTTAACATAACACAGTTTTAACTGATTTTTTCTTTCTTATTTTGGGTTTATGTTCTGATTTCTTTACAGGCTAGGTAATTTTTTAATTAGGTGTCAAAAATTGAATTTTATATTTTTTGGTAATAGATAGTTTGTATTCCTACAAATATTCTTGAGCATTCTTTCTCAGTTGCAGTTATACTCAGTTCAATTCTGTTTCTCATTCATGTCCAACTCTTTGCAACCAACCCCTGGGCTGCAGCACCCCAGGCTTCCATATCCATCACCAACTCCCGGAGCTTGATCAAACTCACATCCATCAAGTTGATGATGCCATCCAACCATATCATCCTCTGCCATCCCCTTCTCCTCCTACCTTCAGTCTTTCCCAGCATCAGGATCTTTTCTAATGAGTCAGCTCTTTGCATCAGGTGGCCAAAGTATTGGAGCTTCAGCTTCAGCATCAGTCCTACCAAGGAATATTGAGGACTGATTTCCTTTAGGATGGACTGGTTGGATCTCCTTGCAGTCCAAGAGTCTTCTCCAAGACCACAGTTCAAAAGCACCAATTCTTCAGTGTTCACCTTTCTTTATGGTCTGACTCTCACATCCATTCATGACTACTGGAAAAACCACAGCTTTGACTACATGGATCTTCATCGGCAAAGAAATGTCTCTGATGTTTAATACGCTGTCTAGGTTTGTCATAACTTTTCTTCCAAGGAGCAAGAATCTTTTTAATTCCATGGCTGCAGTCACCATCTGCAGTGGTTTTGGAGCCCAAGATAATAAAGTCTGCCACTGTTTCCATTGTTTCCCCACCTATTTGCCATGAAGCATGGCAACCCACTTCAGTATTCTTGCCTGGAGAATCCCATGGACGGAGAAGCCTGGTAGGCTACAGGCCATGGGGTCGCAAAGAGTCGGACATGACTGAGCGACTTCACTTTCACTTTCAATGGGACTGGATGTCATGATCTTTGTTTTTTGAATGTTGAGTTTTAAGCCAGCTTTTTCACTCTCCTCTTTAACTTTTACCAAGAGCCTCTTCAGTTCCTTTTTGCTTTCTGCTGTAAGTGTGGTATCATCTGCATACCTGAGGTTATTGATATTTCTCCCAGGGATTTTGATTCCAGATTGTGCTTCATTCAGCCAGGTATTTCACATGATGTACTCTGCATATAAATTGAATAAGCAGGGTGACAATATAAAGCATTGACCCACTCCTTTCCCAATTTTGAACCAGTCTGTTGCTCCATGTCTGGTTCTAACTGTTGCTTCCTGAACTGCATACAGATTTCTCAGGAGGCAGGTAAGGTGGTCTGGTATTCCCATCTCTTTCAGAATTTTCCACAGTTTGTTGTAATCCACAAAGGCAAGAGTCAAAAGGCACAGTCAAAAGGTGTAGTCAATAAAGCAGAAATAGATATTTTTCTGGAATTCTCTTGGTTTTTCTATGATTCAGTGGATGTTGGCAATTTGATCTCTGGTTCCTCTGCCTTTTCTAAATCCAGCATGTACATCTGGAAGTTCTCAGTTCACGTACTGTTGAAGCCTAGCTTGATGAATTTTGAGCATTACTTTGCTAGCGTGTGAGATGAGTGCAATTGTGCCATAGTTTGAACATTCTTTAACATTGCCTTTCTTTGGGATTGGAATGAAGACTGACCTTTTCCAGTCCTGTGGCCACTGCTGAGTTTTCCAAACTTGCTGGCATATTGAGTGCAGCACTTTGACCGCATCATCTTTTAGGACTTGAAATAGCTCAGCTGGAATACCATCACCTCCACTAGCTTTGTTCATAGTGATGCTTTTAAAGCCCACTTGACTTTGCATTCCCAGATGTCTGGCTCTAGGTGAGTGATCACACCATTGTGGATATCTGGGTAATTAAGATCTTTTTTTGTATAGTTCTTCTGTGCATTCTTGTCACCTCTTCTTAGTATCTTCTGCTTCTGTTAGGTCCATACCATATCTGTCGTTTATTATGCCCATCCTTGCGTGAAACATTCCCTTGGGATCTCTCATTTTGTTGAAGAGATCTCTAGTCATTTTCATTCTATTGTTTTCCTCTATTTCTTTGCACTGATCAATAGGAAGGCTTTCTTATCTTTCCTCGCTATTCTTTGGAACTCTGTATTCAGTTGGGTATATCTTTCCTTTTTGTTTCACTTCTCTTCTTTTCTCAACTATTTGTAAGGCCTCCTCAGACACCATTTTGCCTTTTTTCATTTCTTTTTTGGGGACTGTTTTGATCACCACCTCCTGTACAATGTCATGAACCTCTCTCCATAGTTCTTTAGGCACTCTGTCTATCAGACCTAATCCCTTGAATCTATTTGTCACTTCCACTGTATAATCATAAGGGATTTGATTTAGGTAATACCTGAGGGTCTAGCGGTTTCCCTATTTTCCTCAACTTAATCTTATTTTGCAATAAGTTCATGATCTGAGCCACAGTCAGCTCCTGGTCTTGTTTTTGCCTGCTGTATAGAGCTTCTCCTTCTTTGGCTGCAAAGAATATAATCAATCTGATTTTGGTATTGACCATCTGGTAATGTCCATATGTAGAGACTTCTCTTGTGCTGCTTGAACAGGGTGTTTGCTATGACCAGTGTGTTCTCTTGGCAAAACTCTGTTAGTCTTTGCCCTGCTTCATTTTGTACTCCAAGGCTAAACTTGCCTGTTACTCCAGGTATCTCTTGACTTCCTACTTTTGCATTCCAGTCCCCTATGATAAAAAGGATGTCTTTTTTTGTACTGGTTCCTGAAGGTCTTGTAGGGCTTCATAGAACCACTCAACTTCAGCTTCTTCATCTTTGGTGTTTGGGGCATAGACTTGGATCACTGTGATATTGCATGGTTTGCCTTGAAATTGAACTGAGTTTCTTTCTGTCATTTTTGAGACTATACCAAGTGCTGCATTTAGGACTCTTTTGTTGACTATGAGAGCTACTCTGTTTCTTCTAAGGGATTCTTAGAAGTAGTAGTAGTAGATATAATAGTCATCTGAATTAAATTCTCCCATTCTGGTCCATTTTGGTTCACAGATTCCTAAAATGTTGATGTTCATGCTTCCCATCTCCTGTTTGACCACTTCAAAATTAGTTTGATTCATGGACCTAACATTCCAGGTTCCTATGCAATATTGTTCTTACAGCATTGGACTTTACTTCCATCACCCGGTCACATCCACAACTGGGTGTTGTTTTTGCTTCAGCTCCATCTCTTCATTCTTTGTGGAGTTATTTCTCCACTGTTCTCCAGTAGCATACTGGGCACCTATTGACCTGGGGAGTTCATCTTTAGTGTCATATCTTTTTGCCTTTCCATGTTCATGGGGTTTTCAAGGCAAGAACACTGAAGTGGTGTGCTACTCCCTTCTCCAGCAGACCAAGTTTTGTCAGAACTCCCCACCAGGACCCATCTGTCCTGGGTAGCCCTGCATGGCATAGCTCATAGTTTCATTGACTTAGACAAGGCTATGATCCATGTCATCAGTTTGGCTGGTTTTACTTGTGACTATGGTTTTCAAGTTGTCCGCCCTCTGATGGATAAAGATAAGAGGCTTATGGAAACTTCCTGATGGGAGGGACTGGCTGTGGAGGAATCTGGGTCTTGTTTTGATGGGTGGCTCTATGTTCAGTAAATATTTAATCCAATTTTTTTGATGGGCTGTGTTCCCTTCCTTTGTTCTCTCTCTTCAAAAGGACTTATACCAGCACTATTGTGTGCAGTGCCGCTGACCCCATGGCAGGCCACTGTTGACTCACACTTCTGCCAGAAACTCCTGGACACTCACAGGTAGGTCTGGTCAGTCTCTTGTGGGGTCACTGCTCCTTTCTTCTGGGTCTTGGTGTGCACAAGGTTTTTTTTTGTGCTTTCCAAGAGTCTGTTTCCCAGTCCTGTGGAAGTTCTGTAATCAAATCCCACTGGCCTCCAAATCAAATTCCCTGGGGGTTCTCAGTCTCTTTGTCAGATCCCCAGGTTTGGGAAATCTGTTTTGGGTCCGAGAACTTGCGTAACAGTGTGAGAACTTCTTTGGTATAATTGTTCTCCAGTTTGTGGGTTGTCTGCTGGGTGGCTCCATGGTAGGTCTTATGGCGACCTCCTCCAAGAGGACTTAAGCCACACACCTTGCCTCCCAGATCTGCTGCAGCCAGAGCCCCTGTCCCCATGGCAGGCTACTGCTGACCTGTGCATCTACAGGAGATGCTCAAACACTCAAAGGCAGGTCTGGCTCAGTCTCTGCACGGTCTCTGGGTCCTGGGTGCACACAAGTTTTTATTTGAGCCCTCGAGTGTATCTGGCGGGCATGGAATTTGATTCTAAATGAGATTTCGCTCCTCCTACTGTCATGTAGGGGGTTCTCCTTCACCCTTGGATGTGGGGTATCTTTTTTTGGTAGGATCCAACATTCTCCTGTTGATGGTTGTTCAGCAGCAAATCGCAATTTTGGAGTTCTCACAGGAGAGAATGAACACGTGTCCTTCTACTTCACATTCTTAGCAGTTACATTACTTAGACATATTTTATCTTTTCAGATCTGGCTTCTAGGTTTGTTGGGCATACCTAAACAAGTGCTTGGCCTATGGCTAATTGTGATTCATAAGGTTTTTCACTCTGGCTGTCAAGAAGAGTCATAATTTCCAGATATATGTGAAAATTGAATAATAGCCCCTCAAATCCATTCTGAAAGTTCTTTTTGTAGTCTGATTTACTAACAGGCATGAGCTGATCTGTACTCTGTTAAATACTCAAGGGATCTTTTGCAAATCTCCAAAGGTCTTTCTGTATACAGCTCTCTACTTTCTGATACTTTATTTTGTGAATGCTAGTCACCCTTGTTCTCTCTGGACTCTCAGTTCTACTTTTCTGATTTCTGACTGGGTTTTGCTGCCTGCCCTGTAGCCTGGAAATTTTCTTGGGCAATGGCAGAGTTCATTTCCTTTGCTTTCCATCTCTCAGTGACCACTGTCTTTACCGACTGATGTTCTCCTCTTAAAAACTGTTGTTTCATATATAAGTTTTTGGATGCTACTATTTCAATTGAGAGTAAATCCAATCCCATTGCTTCATCTAGGATGCTGCTAATGTTTTCTTTTAAGGAACTAGAAATGACTTATCTTAAGAAAATGCTTGGCTACATGGAGCCAGAAACAAATCATGTAACTATGAGCTATATTATGTTTTCTTATTAATTTTGGCTGCTCTTGTTTTGTGGAATTAAATATAGTTTAATTTTTCTTTGTTTCTGTGCTGAAACCAAGAAAATAACTGTCATTATTCTAGTTTTATTTTAATCAGAAGCTAAGTCAAGTGAATGAATGATATTAAGGCAAAGAAGCACAATGAATGAAACATTGAGGAAAGAATCAGAAGACCTTACATTCTACATAATGTATAATTAACTCAAATTCAGAATAATCACTAAAAATATATTTATTAACTTAGTATTTAATTTTTAATTGGTAATTATTTCTGAAATAGTGTCTTTTATATGAACTGTTTATAAATGTTTTGAAAATCAATTGGGCAATATGATTCAAGAGCTATAAAAATGATGTTTCCTTTTATTTGCTAAATCTACCCCTCAGAATATTTCATGAAAACAAATTATTATTTTTAGCAGAAATAAAATCTAAATGCATAGTTATTCTATGAAGTGTTTCCCAGGTGGCTCAATGGTAAAGAATCTGTCTGCCAATGTAGGAGATGTGAGAGATATGGGTTTGATCCCTGGGTTGGGAAGATCCCTTGGAGAAGGAAATGGCAACCCACTCCAATATACTTGCTGGGAGAATCCCAAGGACTAAGGAGCCTGGCCAGCTATAGTCCATGAGGTCTCAAAGAGATACAACTGAGTGACTAAGGACACATTCTCTGCAGTATAATTTAAAATCACAAATACTTGCAATATGTCAAGCTCATTACCTATAATATCTCATTTAATTTTTACAACAAACTCTGAGAGATGGTATTATCATCATACTGATGAGAATGAGGCTAAGTATCAATAAAGTAACAAGTCAGAGGAGCTGCTGAGATTTAAATCCATTCTGATTCTAAACCCTATGCCTTTCATCCCTGGACTCCATATACTCTAGAAAAGTGAAAACAGATACTTATTAAGATAACTGGACATGGACTGTTTTGCCCCATCCACTTTAATATTTTAAATTTCCATTTTATAATTTATTGTTTAGACTATGATATATTTAAATATGACTTATTTTTATTTATACAAACTAAATAGATCTTTTTTAAAAAAATAATAATGTCACTGGAAAATTGTTTGAGATTTTAGCAAAAAAAAGGAAGTTGGGAAATATCTGTCTTCTGGAATTCACAGTGTTACAAAATCACTACTGAAGCGATGGTGTGAAAAAGGGAAGGGCTTCCTAGAGGATTTACTAGGCTTCCCTTCAATGCCTGATCCAGTAATTTTCTAACAAAGAGAAACAAAAACAAAAACAAAAACCAGTTTTATTTAAAATAAACCAGCATGGGAACATGTAGAAATTTACAGAAATGTGAAAAATAAGCTCAAATAATTCTGGATAGAGCAAATGAATGAATGATATTAAGGAAAAGAAGTACAATGAATAAAACATTGAGGAAGAAATCAGAAGACCTAGAGTCTACATAAAGTATAAGTAACTCAAATTCGGAAGAATCACTAAAAATACGAGATTCGTACATCTCTGTTGGTGAAACCCTTTTCTTGGGATATGAGGAGAGAAGAGCTAGGGTGCTATTTGTACTTCATAAACTCTGTGATAGGAAAGCAAAAGTAATGAATGTGTACTGATCACTGCTGGCTAATAATATATTTATTGTAGTTTTATTTGTTACTAAATTTTATTTCTCTGACCAGATTGCACGAGTAACACGCCCCCCCCCCCCCCCCCCCGCCAATTTCTAATTAGTTAGACTTAGTTACACATATGCCAAAGAAAAGAAAGCCCACTTCTGCTGAGTCAGCCTCCAGGACCCCTGTAAGAAGACTGTATGGGAATGATGGGGTGATGAACATCTGCCGAATAAACAGAGAGCATCCTCCTGTTTGGAAGATACCTAGATCTGACTCTCAACTTCCTATTTTCAAATACAGAACTTAAAAGGAGGCTGGGTAAACAGTTCAAATCAGTCCACACCAAGTTGCTGGTATTGTTTTCTATAGATACACCTCCATCTCTGCAAAGCCAAAAGAGCTGAGCCATAAAATATTCTTCACTGGAACTAATGACAGAACTTTCTTTGTCAAGTGAAAAGATTTGGGGCTTTTAATTGTTTTGGGGAGTCTGCAGTTGAGAAAACTCAATCTATTTGGCCCATATCAGCAAGGGAGGATTGTAACACATATGTTCTTAATTCCTCAGGTTCTTTATAATCAAATAGAACCCGCTGCATGGTATAATGGGATGATTTCCAGTTTCAATGCATTAACTTACTAACTCTGTGATCTGGACAGTTAAAGCAATATCTCTAATGTCAGTTCCCTCATCTGTAAAATGGAGGAAATCTTTGTTTCACAGATACATAAAGCCCTTAGTACAGTTCCTGGCACAAATAAACAGCTCCCAATAAATAGTTCTGGTTTAGGAGTTCTATAAATATTTAATGATGTATGCAAAGTTCATGAGTGATATTGATTATATATGTAGTACAATTAATTGATGAACTTTAAACACACACAAATATGTATCTATACACATATATACATATACATACACATAGATATATATTCACTTTATCCATGCCAGAATTAACTAGTATAGGGCCTAACTCTCCCAGAGATTCTTTAAAAAAAAAAAAAAAAAAAACAACACTGAATCATTTTTGTTTCATTTCCTTCTAACTTTCCAACATGGATCATCTGCAAAGCACAGAAATATTTTCAAAATTAACAAGTTAATGTTATACAAAATACATCTGAAAAAGATACAGACTTTGACATGGTGTTGAAACTGTGAGTCTTTGGTCCTAGAGCAGGTCATAAAGAGTAAAATAAGCCTGAGAGAGAGAAACAATATCATATATTAATGCTGAGGCTAGTCTTAAAGACTGAACTTATGACTTAAGATGATAAAACGATGTGACCATTTTATTAATATATAGATATGATTTCCTAGAAGTCCAACACATCAGGTGTGTGCTAAGAGCCAGAAAAACATCTGACTTAGTAGTCCTCCTTTGCTGGGAGGCAGACATTGATAGACAGCACAAATGTCAACAGACCACCGTGATCAGTGTCATGAGGACTGAAAACCTTCTGACCACAGCAGAGGACCTGGCCAAACCCCAGAGGAAACAGGGAGGGCTCTCTTGACATGGGATCTGAGAAGGGGCGGCAAAGAGCATGAAAGTGAGGGAGGCATGGGGAACTGCATACCCATTAGATCATTGACATGATCAAACAGAGCGGGTACAGTTTAAACCCTTCATTCTTTCCAGACACTTGGAAGGGGCTCTGGATGTAGGGACAAGCTGATTTCTATGGCTCAGTTGTGAGAGGCTCTCCAAAACTCTCTCTGCACACACCAGGCCAGAGGTTCTTCTGTTTGAAACCTATAGCATCCCTCTGAGTTGAGGGTGAACACTGTCTAGGGGGGCAGCAAGCATCCCTTCTAACAACTTGCTAAAGTGGTCTAAAACAAGGCAGTGTGGTGTGGCTTTACTTTTAAGTCTGTAATGCTAAATATTTCTCTAGTGACTTTCTTTTTCCTAAGAGGCTGGACTTAATTTCTTGGTGAAGTTAAGTTCACCCACAACGAAACTGGTAACTGAGTCATCATTTGGTCACATCATCGTTTTGGTCACATCATCTCAGTCAAGCTAAGACTTGGTGCTGAACTTTTATTTCTTTTTTTAATTTAATATCTGGAGTATTTTTAATATTGAGAATTTTTATCACTGTCTTTCCCCTTTGATAGTATCTTGTTGCCTAGATGCCTAAAGAATTCTTTAATTTGTCCCTATCAGCTTAACTAGGACACATCTCAGATTCATGTTCTGATTATAAATTTCCTAGAACATACTGTGCTTTTTAACTTATCTTTTAATTGGAGGATAATTGCTTTACAATATTGTGTTGATTTCCTGTACAAAACCACAAATCAGCCATAATTATATATTTTTATATATATACACACACACACAGTCCTACTCTCTCCCATGTCCCCAACCCAACTCACTCCAGTATTCTTGCCTGGAGAATCCCTGTGGACAGATGAGCCTAGCTGGCCAGAGTCCAAAAGGTCGCAAAGAGTTGAACATGACTGAGCAACTAAGCAGAGCACAGCACAGTGTATATATGTGAATGCTACTTTCTAAGTTCATCCTTCCCTCTCCTTTCCCCACTGAGTCCACGAGTCCATTCTCTGTGTCTACATTTCCATTTCTTCCCTGCAAATAGGTCCATCACTGCTAATATTCTAGTTTCCATAAATACGAATTAATATGCAATATTTGTTTTTCTCTTTCTGACTGACTTCACCCTGCATAACAGGCTCCAGATTCATCCACCTGACTACAACTGACTCAAACTCACTCTTTTTTAGGGCTGAGTAATATTCCATGGTAAATATGTACTATATTGTCTTTATCCATTCATCTGTCGATGGACACTTAGGTTGCTTCCATGTACTGGTTGTTGTAAACAGTGCTGCAATGAACACTCTCTCCTGGAGATCCTAATAGGCAATAGAATTAGGAAATGCAAGACAGACGTTCTTAATCTGAAGTTCTTAGAACTCTTGATAGAAAATAGTAAATTCATGAACTTGGATGGAAAAAAATTTAGATCTTTATTTTCCTGAGACTCGCATTCAAATGTATCATTTCCTCTATCATGAAGCAACAAACCAGTGTAACACTATCAATACCTGTGACTTTGCACCAAAGGAAACCACATAGAATCCTGTTGAGTTGTAGAGTTGCTGCAGATAGCTCAAGGTGTCACTTGAAGTCACCATTACATCGAGACTGCAGTAGGTATTAGCTCTGCCATTAGATTGTATTTTTAGTCTCTTACTAAAGAGTACTATATATTACTAATATTTTTAAAAATAATTCAAGAATTTCATTTTAATATAATGGGAATATTTTATTACCTTGCAAATTTTGTTTTATGCACTCAAAATTGTATTCTGAAATGGGCTTTTAGGTTTCACCAGGGTACCTACAGAGGTCATGGCATCCACACAAACTTAAGAACTCTGTATTTAGAGGCTACTAATCAGGAATGCATCTTCAAAACGCTGACAAAGAGCAACTTGAGTCATTTTGAACATAGTGTGTGCAGTGCTGCTCTTTCAGTCATAAACTGAGAAAGGGCTTCAGTAGAAATGACATATCTTATAACAGAAGTATTACATACCATTGTTCTTCCTTTACTAATTTCTCTAACCAAGGCATCATTCCCTTTTCTACCTTCACTAGCCGACTCAGTGATAAATCCTTACCTTTTGCCTAACTCTCACTCTAACTGCCACAAACGATAGAAAATGTCAGTCTTTGCTTCCTAATTCAGTGCCTTCAGACAAAATGCAGCAGGTATTTGTTGGTAAAATTTTTTGTAAGCCTAAAATATATGATTTCTAAGGTTTTCGTAGTAAGAATGAAAGGATTCACTTAAAATTGATTTCTGTAAGCCTTAATTATACATTTCATAATAAGCATTGCAAAAATCTCAGCTTAGGGAAAAAAAAAAAAACCCTTTGTAATAGATTGATTGATACAATTATCAGTGTGCCAAATTTAACTCACAGATAAATAAAAGGAAACCTTGAAAGCCAAGAAGAAGTCTAGTATGTGTGTGTGTATGTGTATGTGTGGGTGTGTGTGGGTGTGTTTGTGGGTGTGGGTGATCACTTGCTCAGTCATGCCTAACTCTTTGTGACCTCATGGACTACAGCCTGCCAGGCTCCCCTGTCCATGGAATTTTCCAGGAAAGAATACCAGAGTGGGTTGCCATTTCCTAGTACAGGGGATCTTTTTGACCCAGGGATCAAACCCATGTCTCTTGTGTTTCCTGCATTGGCAGATGGATTCTTTACCACTGTGCCACCGGGGAAGCCCATATAAGTGTAGGCTTTGGTATAATTCTGTGACAGTTAAGAAACAAGCCCCCTTACAAGACATTTCATCTTTATATTGAAGATGTTCTTCCTGCTGTCTCCTCTAGTCCATGGTTAACTGGTGCCTACTGTCTTTGGAAATAGAGATGCTGGTTACAGTGTTAGCTGACCTATAAGCCTCCCAACACAATTTCTTTTTCAAAAAAGTTAGCCCTTGGTTAGAAGCTGCCACAATGGGTTGGATTATCCAATCCCTGTCATTAAAGGTGGCAGCCACGCACTTGAGAATGATGTGGGAAAACTCCAGTGAGAGTGATAATTAAACTTGGAAAATGAAGGGTCACCTTCTTTCATGCAGCTCATTGGGTTTGGCATCAGAGTAATTCTAAAACAGTGGGGGATATTCTACTCTCAGCATGGCAATATCTAGGTGCACACGCATTATTTCTATGAGTTCAAATGGGAATGCCATTTTAATTGTATTTAAAATGTTAACTTTAATATGGGGAGTAAAAATGTTAGAAATTAGTTCTAAGAATACAGAAAAAGAATAATGAGTGAAATCTAAATGGTGAAAGAATTAGAAACAAGAAAAGCATGTATTGTTTTCTCAGAAGAAGCAGCATTATAGGAGAAGAAAATTGTTTCCAGGGAAATTGAAAAGAACATTTAAATGCGTTCAAGTCTTTCTACTTGACTGTAGAATCACAAAACAAGGGTTTTGTCTTAACTTTGTTAGAGGCCATTATTATAACATCTTATTCCTGCTCAAGAGAGGGTAGAAAGTATCAGATGAGCTTTAAGACAAGTTATTAATAGGAGTTATTGTCCAGAAAAGGGTTTTTTTTTAAATTACATTGACTCATCTAAATACTATTGAAGGAATATTTCATACTATTCTTATTTTGCATTAAATAAGTAATATTGAGCTTTCAAGAGGACCTGAAATGATATTGCATATAAGCAAGTATACTATCGAACACTATTACTAGAAAAGGCATGGATGCTAAAGTCAAATTTCAAGCTCAAATTTTGGCATCACCATATAACAGCTGTGAGCCTTAAGCATGCTACCTAATGCCACATGCCTCAGTTTCCTCATCTGTGAAATGGGAGGAATAGTACTACCTATCTTATAAAGGTATTAGAAAATCAAATGAGTATTAAAATATATAAAGTATTTATAACCATATCTAGTACAGAGCGATTATCATGTAAGGGCTCATTCTTACATAGGGTCATAGTGTCACAAAGAGTCAAACATGACTGAACCAACTAAGCATGCACACACACTTACTTATTACCATTATTATTTTATTTTATAAAACTGTAGACTATGTTTTAAAATATATTAATAATTATTTTTATGGTTGACCACTTTTGTCCTTGGCAGTATGAGAAGAGGTTTCCAAATCATATGGATTCTTTAAAATACATATAGTCCAACAAAATTGTTACTAGAGTTGATTGTATAATGCTCAAACTGATAATTGTAACATCAAGCTCCAAAATTAAAAAATTCCTAATAAGCAGAAGCTGTTGATTTCATGCGGCCTTTATATAGTTTCTTTCATATCTGAAGGGTTGAACTGAAGAAGCTAAATTGTATCTTACGTGATTATGTTTTAAGATAAGAGAGAATTTGGAAACAATTAGAGCTTTCTAAAACAGAAAAATAAACCTGATGAGCTAGGCAAATGTGTGCTAGCTGAAGTCCCTTTGTAAAATTTTCTGATTTATCAATTTGTGGGCAAACATCCATGTATTTCATTGGATTTTAAATTATTTATTATTATTATTATTAGAATATTTGAAGTCTTCTCATTTATCTCTAAAAGATCATCGCAGAAAAATCTTTTTACAATGCAAACATTGCCCCAAACCTCAACATCAATTCACCAATAGCTCATTGAGAGAGAAACAGAGAGAAATGTGTGTGTGGGTGCATGTGTGTGCACAGTGAAAGGGGCTAGGGGACAAGGAGGAGAATGAATGAATGACATTAAGGACAATCCTAACCAATATTGAAGAGAAAAATACTGTGGACTAAAAAAAAACCACAGGCAATATATAAAAATCCACAAAGAAGCAAAATACTATCTATAAGCCTGATTTGACTGTAATATTTGTATATAGTACTTTAGAAGGAAAAAAAGGTTTTATAAAAACTAGTTTGCTCATTCAGAATAAAGGTGTTAAAATATTTGGTAAGTTATTTCCCACTGAAAAATATAAACTACATAAGAAATTCTGCATCTGCTCCAGCTTTATATTTAAAATGATTTACAGTCTGCAATTTCTTCCTAAGGTCATCACCTTCATAAATACTAGCCACATACAGTGAAAACCAACTCAATAAAATGAGTATTTCATTTCTCTTCCTCCTGCTTATATTGATACTTCTTTCATCTACATGGCACCCATTTATAACAAAGCCTTACATTGTGTGGATTTTTATGAGTTCTTTAGCATTTCTTTCTTTTTTATCTTTCTATGCATCAGCAAAGCAACTGGCAGATTCTTTAATAAAATATATTATACACATTAATATTTATAAGCCTACGAATTGGATGTTTAAATAAACATTCACCAACTTACGCCAATTCTTTTGTTTTAGGCGTTAAATCACACTTACATTGTCTGGAAAGTCGGCTTTTAGTTCAGTGACACTTTGACACCAATATGCAGCCGTTTTTTCACTGATGAGCTCAATATTCAGGAAAGAGCTTTGTCCAGGGCCGTACATGGGGCCAGAGGTGGTCCCCCGGATGATTCTGGGTGAAACATTTGTCACTATATCCTGTTGAAAGAGTAAAGATATTGGGTCTCGTTTCTGCAAAGAAAAACTGTTATCTTCATTCTATGCTCATTTCCATATGACAGCATTCTACCAAGTCCTGTCTCACATTTTTAATATATTTTAAATTACAGCTGAACATAAACTACTTAATGAAAAAGTAAAATATAATATTTGTTAGCTTTATTTAAATTACTTCCTATAATTGAAAGGTTAGGACGGTGGAAAAAATACATAAATTCATTTACACTGGTTTGTGGCATATACATTTTAATTTGTTTGCAATTAAATAATAAATAAAAATACATCAAGTAAAATGTCAAAATATTATTTCAGTCTATTTAATCTAAGTATCATTAGTGAGATTTTAACTCAAATAAGAGTTAATGTTTGCAAAGAAATTTTTTTTTTCTAAACAGTAATTTCAATATGAATCAGCTAGAGTATATATTAGCACCACTGACTCATCACACTTTAAAACACATTCTAACAAACTAGGTTGACTTACCTATATGATTCTAACTATAAATTTACATTCAATAAGAACCAATTTTTCCCAAAACTGAAATGAGGATATCAATAACTTCCTGATAACTATAAACAGTAAACAGTCAAATTAACTTGCTTGTTAAGTGTAATTAACAATCCATAACTGCTTCTAAAGCTGTATTAACAAAGAAGAGGAACATTCTTACATTACAAAAAACTAAAATGAAACAAAGAAGAAAAATGTTTCTTTAGCCAACTTCCAATTAAAATTAATTTTGAGTAAAGGTCATTTAGTTAAGGATTTATCAGAATTAGTCATTTAAGTACCCCTCCTCACCATCTTGTCACTTTTAGTGAGATAACATGAACCCCCATTAGTATATAGCAATTAAGGTCAATTTACATATTTTAATTAAGAACCACCCCATATAAAACAATTAGCGTAATAGGCATACTAACTGGATTTCATAACATTTGGACGTTTTTCCAACTAGATAGACAGGAAACCTTAATTAGCATTAATTAGTGCTGATCTGCATATGTTTGATAAGGCATACCCTTGCCACAAAAGATTATTTATTCCTGAATCTGCCAAATGCTACAGTTGCAGAGGATAAAAGGACTTTTCTACACATTGCATGTTAATTTCTGGCAATTTACATTTACTTTTACATTCGAATTAGTATATTATAAAATAAATGGTATAAATGTTACAATAAGCTGCCTTAAATATGTACGTTTTTACTTATAGGAATCCTGCCAGTTAATGTTTTACTAATTAAGCTATTTCACTTCTATTGTAACTGTAGGAACGTCAGCAGCCTTACTTTGATTTGCTGTTGTGAAACCATGTTACACAATCTTAACGGGTAAAATGACATGTAGAGTCACTCCAGGAAGCTCATGCCTAGTGAGTCCAATTTCTTTCTTGGCAAATGCTTAAATGTGTGGAGTGTATCTCTGCAGGTACCTTCTGTGCAGCTCATCGAGGTAGGGACTCTCAGGCTGTCATGGTCTGAGAGGACAATTCTAGAAATGTTTCATTCAAATCAGGCTGATTTTCTCTCATATTTCAATTTTCAAGAGCCATAATTTTAAGCTTTGAGCTCCTCCTTTCCTCTGCTATCTCCTCTACTCTAATTTTTCGTCACCTTGAGGCCAATCTAGGTCTCAGGCTGTGCTCAGCACAGGAGAATTTGACCAAGGAAGCAAATATATTCAGGACAAGAATTCATATTCAGTTCATCAAGTCATGTGCCCTAGCACTGGGTAGTTCCACAAATGAAAGGCCACACGTTTTAAATGACTGTCTTATAATGTATTGGTTTGTGTTAAGGAGGAAAAAGGTTTCCTCTATGCTTCTAGATTTTTCAGACTAGTCTAAGAATTAAATTGACATGAGATAGACTAACAGGAGAAAATGAAATTCACTTCATATGTGCAGGAATTCCACATACGTGACAGTGTCAGAATTGCCACATACATGAGAGGTTCAGAGACAGAGAAGTTAAATGAAATATACATGCCATTCAGAGTTAAGGAAAGGAATGGGGGTACAGGGCTTCCAAGAACAGAAGGGTCATTATAGGTCAATAAGAAAAGTAAATATTTGGTAAGCAGATGCTTGCCTTGTTGTATAGATGGGGTCACTTTAGGTAAGTAACTTCTTTCTGGGAAAAATTCCCAATTTAAATTCTTCTATGTAGTTAAGGGAGGGCAATGGTTTTTCTTGAAGCTGAAGCATCTTGACTTCTTTTAGCTCAAAATAACCTTTATGCAAAAGTGACACATTTTGGGGAGGTTAATTCTGAACCCCTGCATCTGGAAGTGGCACTTTCTGCTTATTCAACAAAACTGACTCATGCGTTAGACTTGATGCTCCTGCCCATTCTTTAGGACTTAGCTTAGACTTCAGTCTATTTAGGAATCCCTTCTGATCTCTCCAACTCCATCAGGTCTTAATCTGATCTTATTCACACCATCCTCACAGTACATAACTTTCCCAATTGGTACTCTTAATACTCTATATTTTTATTGTCTATATTCTTGTCAGTACATTCCAGTAAAGTGTAAATTTTGAAAGGAAGGAACTATATCCTGTTTACTATTACATAACCAGCTTCTAGCCTAGCTTTTAATGTGTTCAAATAATTTTTTTCAATTGAAGTACAGCTGATTTATAATGCTGTGTTAGCTTTATGTGTAGAGCAAAATGATTCTTTCATATGTATGTGTGTGTGTGTGTGTGTGCGTGACCTTCCCAGGTGGTGCAATGGTAAAGAATCCTCCTGCCAATGTAGAAGTCACAGGAAACATGGGTTTTATCCCTGGGTAATGAAGAGTCCCCTCAAGTAGGAAAAGGCAACCTACTCCAGTATTATTGTTTGGAAAATTCCGTGGACAACAGAGCCTGGCATGGTCCATGGGGTTGTAAAGAGTTGGACACAACTGAGCATGCATGCACAGTGTGTGTATTTTTTTCAGATTTTTTTCCATTATAGGTTATTACAAGACAGTTGCTATGCAGTAGATCCTTGTTGTTTCAAATAATGTTTTAAGAAGGAACCTAGACTAAAACCCTAGATACTAGAATAGGGCTTGTCCTGAGGTATGGGAACTATAAGGTATTCGTTGTTGGCCTTATTCTGTTGTTGAACAAATGGGCTTGGACTTACATTCAGGAACTCATTCATTTGTGGCTTAAACAGGAAGATTCCCTGGAGGAGGGAATGGCAATCCACTCTAATATTCTTGCCTGGAGAATCCCATAGACAGAAGAGCCTGGCAGGCTACAGTCCACAATATCGCAGAGTCAGACACTACTGAAGTGACTTAGCCTGCACACACACACACACACTAGTCCATTTACTTGCTTACCCTGATCCCTCAGAGACACTTTCTCTGAAAACAGTCCCCTAACCGACACTATGGCTACCTCCTGATGCCTGCAGGCAGTGATGTAATTTGCTTAATACTCCACTTCTCCCCATCCTAGCCTACCGCAGAGCTTCAGTGACACAAAGCGTAATTGAACTTGATCATCTTGTAACTTCTAAGACCTTCTTGACCATTGACCCTAAATTGCTGGAATTATCAGATCTCTAAGATCCAAACAGAATAACCTCATTCATATATAAAATAACTCATGCTTTTCCAGTTCAAGTGGATAAGAATTCCTAAGAGATTTCTTTGGGTAAGGTCCTGATAAGAAGATGATTTCTTCCTATCAAGACCTAAACCAACTATAGTTGCCTCTTCTATTTATTTGTGCCTAGGTTATGCTCACATCTTCACAGACTGTGCAGAGATTTTTTTATATAATAAAATAAAAAGACATGAATAGAAGAATAACAGCTGTACTGAGAAAGGAAAAATTCAATAGTCCAGAAATTTTAAGCCATATGCTATTTTACAGGATTCTTCCTAATGATAATTTGGCCAGGAACTCAAAACAACTGAAAGGGTCAATAAGCTGTGACATTTAATCGAAGGAAAGTTAAGCAAATGCTTCTTTCTTCAAATGTCCTGCCTCAGTGATACCTTAAAACCTCAAATTCTTCCATTAGAGAATTTGTGTACTATGGGTTGAATTTATTGTTAATGTTGGAGGTGTTTCATTTTCCTCTTCTATAAACCAATGTTAAACTGTAATATACCATTTGAGGATTATCGATGATTTCCTTAACCAAGAATCAACAGGAAGTACAAGGCAAATCAAGGGAAATTTTGTCTACTTCATGACACGTATCGTTTATTCCTTTATGTTGATTTCTGACTTAGCAGCTTTCCCGGTGGCGCTGGTAGTAAAGAACTCGCCTGTCGGTGCAGGAGATGTAACAGACATGGGTTCAATGCCTGGGTTGGGAAACTTTCCCTGGAGAGGGGAATGACAACCCACTCCAATATTCTTTCCTGGAGAATGCTATGGACAGAGGAGCCCGGGTGGCTACAGTCCATAGGGGTCCAACGAGTCAGACATGACTGAAGCAAGATAGCACACACGCAAGTATGACTTAGTGACTGGAAAACAATGGTGCTCCTCTAAATGGATCCGTTTTCTCTTTCCTTAACTCAAGCATAGAAGATCCTTAATAACTGCCCCAATTACAGCCACCTATTGTGTAGAACTCAACTATCCATGAGTCAAATTGTTTGACAAAATTGTTCCCATCACAGCAATTTAAAAATTCAGCATATGAATATTTCAAATTCACCTAAAGTGCCAAAATTCCAATATGGACACCCAGTGATAAATCAGTAACATAAACTTTATTTTAGATTTTGTTTTGCAAATTCAGTCATATATGCCACTGCTTTGTCAAAAAACCTTCTACACTGACTGGAAATTCAGACTTTTTTAATTAAATGAAGATGAATGAAAACTTGTATACAATCAATAATCTTTAGTTATCTGATTAGAGTTAGAGCTTCAATAATTGGGCAATAACTTGCTAAAGCATTTGACCTGGGAATACAAGAATGTATTATTTAATAAGGTAATATTTTGCTTTAATATTTAATAGATAAATCATATTGGCATTGCAAGGGAGTTAACAAAACAAAACAAACATATTAAAAATCACTTCAGTTCAGTACAGCCGCTCAGGCGTGTCCGACTCTTTGCAGCCCCATGGACTGCAGCACGCCAGACCTCCCTATCCATCACCAACTCCCGCAGATTACTCAAACTCATGTACATTGAGTCAGTGATGCCATCCAACCATCTCATCCTCTGTTGTCCCCTTCTCCTCTCACCTTCAATCTTTCCCAGCATCAGGGTCTTTTCAAATGAGTCAGCTCTTCGTATCAGGTGGCCAAAGTATTAGAGTTTCAGCTTCAACATCAGTCCTTCCAATGAACATTAAGGACTGATTTCCTTAAGGATGGACTGGTTGGATCTCCTTGTAGTCCAAAGGACTCTCAAGACTCTTCTTCAACATCCCAGTTCAAAAGCATCAATTCCTCGGTGCTCAGCTTTCTTTATGTCCAACTCTTACATCTGCAAATGACTACTGGAAAAACCAAAGCCTTGACTAGACGGACCTTTGTTGGAAAGTAATGTCTCTGCTTTTCAAAATGCTATCTAGGTTGGTCATAACTTTCCTTCTAAGGAGCAAGTGTCTGCAGTGATTTTGGAGCCCCCAAAAATAAAGTCTGACACTGTTTCTATTGTTTTGCCATCTATTTGCCATGAAGTGATGGGACCAGATGCCACGATCTTCGTTTTCTGAATGTTGAGCTTTAAGCCAACTTTTTCACTCTCCTCTTTCACTTTCATCAAGAGGCTCTTTAGTTCTTCTTCAATTTCTGCCATAAGGGTGGAGTCATTTGCATATCTGGGGTTATTGATATTTCTCCCGGCAATTTTGATTCCTTGGATCAGTTTCTGCTTCATCCAGCCCAGCGTTTCTCATGATGAGCTCTGCATATAAATTAAATAAGCAGGGGGACAATACACAGCCTTGACATACTCCTTTTCCTATTTGGAACGAGTCTGTTGTTCCATGTCCAATCGTAACTGTTGCTTCCTGACCTGCATACTGATTTCTCAAGAGGCAGGTCAGGTGGTTTGGTATTTCCATCTCTTTCAGAATTTTCCGCAATTTATTGTGATCCACACAGTCAGAGGTTTTGGCATAGTAAATAAAGCAGAAATATATATTTTTTTCTGGAACTCCCTTGCTCTTTTGATGATCCAATGGATGTTGGCAATTTGATCTCTGGTTCCTCTGCCTTTTCTAAATCCAGCTTAAACATCTGGAAGTTCACGGTTCCCATACTGTTGAAGCCTGGCTTGGAGAATTTTGAGCATTACTTTGCTAGTGTGTGAGATGAGTGCAATTGCGCAGTAGTTTCAGCATTCTTTGGCATTGCCTTTTAGGAACTAGAGTGAAAACTGACCTTTTCCAGATCTATGGCCACTGCTGAGTTTTCCAAATTAGCTGGCATATTGAGTGCAGCACTTTCACAGTATCATCTTTTAGGATCTGGAATAGCTCAACTGGAATTCCATCACCTCTAATACCTTTGTTCATAGTGATGCTTCCTAAGGCCCACTTGACTTCACATTCCAGGATGTCTGGCTCTAAGTGAGTGATCACACCATCGTGATTATTTGAGTCATGAAGATCTTTTTTGTACAGTTCTTCTGTGTATTCTTAACACCTCTTGTTAATATCTTCTGCTTCTTTTAGGTCTATACCATTTCTGTCCTTTATTAAGCCTGTCTTTGCATGAAATGTTCCCTTGGTATGTCTAATTTTCTTGAAGAGATCATTAGTCTTTCCCATTCTATTGTTTTCCTCGATTTCTTTGCATTGATCACTGAGGAAGGCTTTTTTTCTCTCCCTGCTCTTCTTTGGAACTCTGCATTCAAATGGGTATATCTTTCCTTTTCTCCTTTGTTTCTGGCTTCTCTTCTTTTCACAGCTATTTGTAAGGTCTCCTGAGACAGCCATTTTTCTTTTTTGCATTTATTTTTCTTGTGGATGGTGTTGCTCCCTGTCTCCTGTACAATGTCATGAACCTCCATCAATACTTCATCAGGCACTCTGTCTATCAGATCTAGTCCCTTAAATCTATTTCTCACTTCCACTGTATAATCATTAGGGATTTGATTTAGGTCATACCTGAATGGTCTAGTGGTTTTGCCTACTTTCTTCAACTTAAGTTTGAATTTGGCAATAAGGAGATCATGATCTGAGCCACAGTCAGCTCCCAGTCTTGTTTTTGTTGACTGTATAGAGCTTCTCCATCTTTGGCTAAAAAGAATATAATCAATCTGATTTCGGTGTTGACCATCTGGTGATGTCCGTGTGTAGAGTCTTCTCTTGTGTTGTTGGAAGAGGGTGTTTGCTATGACCAGTGCATTTTCTTGGCAGAACTCTATTGGCTTTTCCCCTGCTTCATTCTGTACTCCAAGGCCAAATTTGCCTGTTAGTCCAGGTAGCTCTTGACTTCTTACCTTTTCATTCCAGTCCCCTATAATGAAGAGGACATCTTTTTTGAGTGTTAGTTCTCGAGGTCTTGTAGGTCTTCATAGAACCATTCAACTTCAGCTTCTTCAGTGTTACTGGTCGGGGCATAGGCTTGGATTACCATGATATTGAATGGTTTGTCTTGGAAACAAACACAGATCATTCTGTTGTTTTTGAGATTGCATCCAAGTACTGCATTTTGGACTCTTTTGTTGACTATGATGGCTACTCCATTTCTTCTAAGGGATTCTTGCCCACAATAGTAGATATAATGATCATCTGAGTTAAATTCACCCATTCCAGTCCATTTTAGTTCACTGATTCCTAAAATGTTGATGATCACTCTTGCCATCTCCTTTTGACCACTTCCAATTTGCCTTGATTCATGGACCTAACATTCCAGGTTCCTATGCAATATTGCTCTTTGCAGCATCAGACCTTACTTCTATTACCAGTCACATGCACAACTGGATGATATCTTTGCTTTGACTCTGTCTCTTCATTCTTTCTGGAGTTATTTCTCCACTGATCTCCAGTACCATATTGGGCACCTAAAAACCTGGGGAGTTCATCTTTCAGTGTCCTATCTCTTTGCCTTTTCATACTGTTCATGGGGTTCTTAATGCAGGAATACTGAAGTGGTTTGCCATTCCCTTCTCCAGTGGACCACATTTTGTCAGAACTCTCCACCATGACCCATTTATCTTGGGTGGCCCTACATGGCATGGGTCATACTTTCAATGAGTTAGACAAAGTTGTGGTCCATGTGATTATATTGGTTGGTTTTCTGTGATTGTGGCTTTCAGTCTGTCTGCCCTCTAATGGAGAAGGATAGGAGGCTTATGAAAGCTTCCTGATGGGATAGACTGACTGAGGGGGATACGGAGTCTTGTTTTGATGAGCAGGGCCATGCTCAGTAAATACTGAATCCAATTTTCTGTTGATGGGTGGAGCTGTGTTCCCTCCCTGCTATTGACCTGGGGCCAAACTATGGTGGAGGTAATGAAGATAATGGTAACCTTCCTCAAAGGATCCCATGCATGTACTGCTACAGTCCTTGCCCCGAACCCTGCAGCAGGCTACCACTGACCCATGCCTTCCCCGGAGACTCCTGAACACCCACAGGCAAGTCTCCTGTGGGGTCACTGTGCCTTTCTCCTGATTCCTGGTGCACAAGGTTCTGTTGTGCCCCCCAAGAGTCCTTTCCCCAGCCCTATGTAAATTCTAGCACCTCTATGGCGGGGTTAATGGCGACCTCCTCCAAGAGGACTTATGCCACACCCACAGCCAGAGCCCCTGTCTCTGCGGCAGACCACTGCTGACCTGTACCTCCACAGGAAATGCTCAAACACAGTTCTGTCCAGTGTCTGTGGGGTCCCTGGGTCCCAGTGTGCACAAGGCTTGTTTGAGCCCTCTGAGCATTTCTGGTGGGAATGGGGTGTGATTCTAAACATGAATTTGTCCCTCCGATCATCTTTCTGGGGCTTCTCCTTTGCCCTTGGACGTGAGGTGTCTCCCCACAGCTGCTCCAGTGCCTACCATCTTACTGGGGTTTCTCTGACCTTGGCTGGTCCAGCGAAGCACTTACAACTTCCCCAGTGGCTGAGTAGGTAAAGCGACTGCCTACAACATGGGAGACCCAGGTTCAATCCCTGGGTTAGGAAGATCCCCTGGAGAAGGAAATGGCAACCCACTCCAGTACTCTTGCCTGGAGAATCTCATGGATGGAGGAGCCTAGTGGGCTACAGTCCATGGGGTTTCAAAGAGTTGGACACAACTGAGTGACTTCACTTTCTTTTCACTTTATTCAAAAATAGAACAGATAAAAGTTTATTTTCTATAACAAAGAAGATAAATTACCATAGTTCTTGTGTTTGGTGCATTATAAATATTCAATTTTTTAAATTTGATATTTATTGATATGAAAGCATTAGGTGATATCTCTGTTTCATCTGATACTGTAATTACCATTACAAAATGGAGTGCTAGTGACCTCTTAATATTTGGAGTGATGATAGTGATTTTTCAGTACTAGTAAAGAGATTTAAATGGTAAACTGGCTGATTATACTTGTTTGTTTAAGAACATTTACTTGACCTCTTTTATGCTTAAAAAAAACAACTATTCTGTTTCCATGGTTACTGCTGGAGTAAGATAATCACAATGCACTCAATGAAAAGGAAAAGGAAACTTTTCAGAGACGATTTGGTAAAAACTAGAAGAACTGGCATCCAAAAATGGTAGCTGTAAATGAAAAACAAAATTTGCAGAGTGAACTGTAGCTACCATATTACAACAAAGAATTTTTTAAATATGTTAAGTGAAAAGAGCAAGATATAAAATATATATATATATATACTATGATACCTAAAACATGCTTCTGTGATGAAATATAAAAAATAATTCAGAGAATAACTTAAAACACCTACCACTGTTACTTTTTGGAGTAAGTTGGGGGAGAAATTAGGGGGTGGAGGAGCAACAGAGGTTTTCTACAGGCATTCATAATATGTAATTTTAAAGAAGATTTATTCTAGAACTGCAGAAACACATGGTAGAATAAGAAATTTCCTTAATGAATTTTGTGACAGCACAGTGAATACTGTTATAAGCTATTGATAAAATTTTTTGGTTTACCTAGAAACCTGTAACATAAATCTTAGGTGTATTTATTCTTTTTTAATTTCCAAGATTCCGCTGTGAACTGGTTGTTTTCTATCCAAAAAAAAGTCTTTTATTTGGTTGTAATAGTTAGAATTTCCAAAATGCCATGCACTACAGGAAAAAAATGTCCTTTCAAGTATATCACCTTCTATACAAGTGGGATTTAACTATACATTATTCCATAAAGCATAGACTCACTTTATAGATAAATCTAATGACAAACATCCTGTTACATAATATGATTCCATCATTATAAATCTGGCATACTGCTACCCTGGGAATAGCAAAAAGTAAAATAAAATTCAACAGCGGCCCAGTTTCCAGTGCAACTCCACTATTATGAAAGAACTCTCTAACATTTTATTTTCTTCATGAACTTAGTTTATTAATATTTGATTAGTCCCTGAAATAAACTCTATAATGGTCAGAATAATTTCCATTTTGTTGTTTGGGATGAGTGACATGGGTAGTATGAGAATTTGTTGTTAATACATCGATTTTCCATCCTAGTATCTTGTACAAAGCACTCAAAATCTGAATTAGTGATATTTACCCATTTGTCATCAGGAACTTTGAATCTGTCTATATCACTTTGCCAACAAAGGTCCGTATAGTCAAGGCTATGGTTCTTCCAGTAGTCATGTACGGATGTGAGAGTTGGACTGTAAAGAAAGTTGAGCACCGAAGAATTGATGCTTTTGAACTGTGGTGTTGGAGAAGACTCTTGAGAGTCCCTTGGACTGCAAGGAGATCCAACCAGTCCATTCTGAAGGAGATTAGCCCTGGGATTTCTTTGGAGGGAATGATGCTAAAGCTGAAACTCCAGTACTTTGGTCACCTCACGCAAAGAATTGACTCATTGGAAAAGACTCTGATGCTGGGAGGGATTGGGGGCAGGAGAAGGGCACGACAGAGGATGAGATGGCTAGATGGCATCACTGACTCGATGGATGTGAGTCTGAGTGAACTCCGGGAGTTGGTGATGGACAGGGAGGCCTGGCGTGCTGCGATTCATTGGGTCACAAACAGTCAGACACGACTGAGTGACTGAACTGAACTGAACTGATCCACATGGTTAAACACAGTAAACAAGATCAACAATGTTATCCTAAAAACACAAAACAATTTATCAGAGAAATAGTGGTGTTGAAAATGCAGAAACAATAATAATTTAGACTTTTATAGCAGAGATATTTCACTTAGACCATTTATTTGATCTTTGCAACTCTATCACCGTGCAGTTAATGCTACAATCAGGGCTTAGAGAAATTAATGATTTGCCCACTGTTGCACAGTTCTAGTGAGCATTAGAAATGAGATTAGAATCTAGCTGTATTTATGTTATATGAGTAATAAAATTATTAGTGATTTAATGTTTATGTATATGATAATGATTAGGACTGACTTTAGTTGCAAGAAATATAAATTGACTTAACTTATATTTTAAAAGTGGGATGTGGCATGCGTGCTTTAAAGAAAAGGAATATATCACATAATGCCAGAAAGGATATTCAGTTAGGAATTAACTCTCTGTCTCTTCTCTGCTTCAATTTGTATATCTATTCATTCTTTTTCTTTCCTACAGATGGCTTCCTCTATCTCAGTGCTAATGACAGAACACAAGTCTGTGACAGGTCTCAGATTATAAGTTGTGCGTATAAGTCTCTCCCCAAAACTGATAAACTCTCAGGTTCTCCAAACATGGTGGCAGAGCCTCTGATGTGTTTAACTTGGGTCTGAGAGTCCCTGTTTGTATAGTTAACTTTATCCAGTAAGATGGAGGGCTCCCCAGGAGGTGCTAGTCATAAAGAACCCACCTTCCAGTGCAGGAGACATAAGAGACTCAAGTTTGATCCCTGGGTCAGGAAGATTCCCTGGATGAGGGCATGGCAATCCACTTCAGTATTCTTGCCTGGAGGATCCCACGGACAGAGGAGCCTGGCAGGCTACAGTAAACACAGTCACGAAGAGCTGGACATAACCGAAGCGACTTACACACATAGCACAGTAGAGTTAATTAAGATTCACATAGATGCTCAGGGCTTCTCTTGTAGCTCAGTCAGTAAAGAATCTGCCTTCAGTGCAGGACACCCAGGTTTGATCCCTGGGTTGGGAGGATCCCCCAGAGAAGGAAACGGTGACCCACTCCAGTATCCTTGCCTGGAAAAACTTATGGACAGAGGAGCCTGCTGGGCTGGAATCCATGGAGTCGCAAAGTCGGGCACGACTAAGCGACTAACACTTACTTACTTCAGTTCAGTTCCGTTCAGTTCACTCGCTCAGTCATGTCCGACTCTTTGCGAACCCATGGACTGCAGCACGCCAGGCCTCCCTGTCCATCACCAACTCCCAGAGTTTACTCAAACTCATGGTCATTGAGTCAGTGATGCCATCCAGCCTTCTCATCCTCAGTCATCCCCTTCTCTTCCTGCCTTCAATATTTCCCAGCATCAGCGTCCTTTCAAATGAGTCAGCTCTTCGCATCAGGTGGCCAAAGTATTTGAGTTTAAGCTTCAACATCAGTCCTTCCAATGAATATTCAGGACTGATTTCCTTTAGGATGGACTGGTTGGGTCTCCTTGCAGTTCAAGGGACTCTCAAAAGTCTTCTCATCCATACATGACTACTGGAAAAACCATAGCCTTGACTAAATGGAACTTTGTAGGCAAAGTAATGTCTCTGCTTTTTAATATGCTATCCAGGTTGGTCATAATTTTTCTTCCAAGTAGTAAGCTTCTTTTAATTTCATGGCTGCAGTCATCATCTACAGTGATTTTGGAGCCCCCCCAAAATAAAGTCTGCCACTGTTTCCACTGTTTCTCCATCTATTTGCCAGGAAGTGATGGATTCGGATGCCATGATCTTTGTTTTCTGAATGTTGAGCTTTAAGCCAACATTTTTACTCTCCTCTTTCACTTTCATCAAGAGGCTCTTTAGTTCTTCTTCAATTCTTGCCATAAGGGAGGAGTCATCTGCATATCTGAGGTTACTGATATTTCTCCCAGAGATTTTGATTCCAGCTTTTGCTTCATCCAGCCCAGCGTTTCTCATGATGTACTCTGCATAGAAGTTAAATAAGCAGGGTGACAATACACAGCTTTGACGTACTCCTTTTCCTATTTGGAACCAGTCTGTTGATCCATGTCCAGTTCTAACTGTTGTTTCCTGACCTGCATATATGTTTCTCAAGAGGCAGGTCAGGTGGTCTGGTATTCCCATCTCTTTCAGAATTTCCCTCAGTTTACTGTGATCCACACAGTGAAAAGCTTTGCCATAGTCAATAAAGCAGAAATAGATGTTTTTCTGGAACTCTCTTGCTTTTTCCATGATCCAGCGGATGTTGGAAATTTGATCTCTGGTTCCTCTGTCTTTTCTAAATCCAGCTTGAACATCTGGAAGTTCATGGTTCCTGTACTGTTGAAGCCTGGCTTGGAGAAGTTTAAGTATCACTCTACTAACGTGTGAGATGAGTGCAATTGTGTTGTAGTTTGAGCATTCTTTGGCATTGCCTTTCTTTGGGATTGGAATGAAAACTGACCTTTTCCAGTCCTGTGGCCACTGCTGAGTTTTCCAAATTTGCTGGCATATTGAGTTCAGCACTTTCACAGCATCATCTTTTAGGATTTAAAATAGTTCAACTGGAATTCCATCACCTCCACTAGCTTTGTTCATAGTGATGCTTCCTAAGGCCCACTTGACTTCACATCCCAGGATGTCTGGCTCTAGGTGAGTGATCACACCATCGTGATTATCTGGGTCATGAAGATCTTTTTTTATACAGTTCTTCTGTGTATTCTTGCCACCTCTTGTTAATATCTTCTGCTTCTATTAGATCGACACCATTTCTGTTCTTTATTGAGCACATCTTTGCATGAAATGTTCCCTTGGTATGTCTAATTTTCTTGAAGAGATCTCTAGTCTTTCCCATTCTATTGTTTCCCTCAATTTCTTTGCATTGATTACTGAGGAAGGCTTTCTTATCTCTCCTTGATATTCTTTGGAACTCTGCATTCAAATGGGTATATCTTCCCTTTTCTCCATTGCTTTTTTCACTTCTTTTCTTTTCACAGCTATTTGTAAGGCCTCCTCAGACTGCCATTTCACTTCTTTGCATTTCTTTTTCTTGTGCATGGTGTTGCTCCTGTCTCCTGTACAATGCCATGAACCTCTGTCCATAGTTCATCAGATACTCTGTCTATCTTACTTACTTACTTACACATAGATGCTCATGTAACCAAACATGGAGTAACTGAGAGTTGAACAAGTAATCTTAAACAAGTGTTTTACAGTACTAGTTCACGTTAGAAAGAAGTTACAATATGGGCATTGATAAAGCCTCATTAAATAGGAAAAAGACAAATTTATTATCATTTAGTGAACTTAAACTTTCAAAAGTCTTGAATCAATTATGATAATCCGTTTCTTATTCCTGTGGCCCCAAATGTTGCAAGTACAAAATTCTAAGAACCTTGAAACCCTCTCATGTTTTAGACCACACTGGTAATTCTGTATTTTCAGTGACATATGTGCTGAAGACTGCCAACAAAAAATGGCCTGGAGTGCATTTAATCTCAATCTTGGGTTGGACCGAACTGACTGAATGACTACTCTATGTAAGGAGGGTAAGAGAGTGGAAGGAGCAAGAAGAAAAACAAACAAACAGCAATAGTGCATTGTGCAGTAGAATAATTAGGGAGGCAATTTAGAACCTTATCAGGCTTTAAAAAGGGGCGGCACAGTGGTAAAAGTATCCATCTGCTAAAAGAATTCACCTGCCAATGCAGGAGGTACAAGAGATGAGGTTTCGATTCCTGGGTCAGGAAGATCCCCAGAGTAGGAAATGGCAACCTACTCAAGTATTCTTGCCTGGAATATTCCATAGACAGAGGAGCCTGGAAGGCTATAGTCCATGGGGTCAAAGAGTCAGATAAAACTGAGTGACTACACAGGTGAGCAAGCTTAAAAAGGGAAATGATAAATGGAAACTAAATATTCTGAATGTATATGTCTAGGAATGTATATGTCTATATCCTCTATAGGGCATACCTGGGCCAAATGTCTTTCACCTCCTGAATAGTGTCAGACATCTAGAGGATTTGGTTTCTCACACTATACAAGCATGATGGTTCATTTTTTAACTTAGCCATGTTTGATAGGTAAAATTCTAGTGTTGCCTTTTGTCTTTCTTCTTGCCCCTTTTCAAGGAGTTTATAACTTTGTCAACAGGACATTGAAAAATAATTTGGTCTGCTCTTTGAATTTTTCATCTATCAAAATAGCTTCACGATATCACAGATAGGTTGTAAGATATTATATGGAATGATAGAGCACATGCCTGATATGTGGTATCTGATAATATTTATTCATTCATCAATTTACCAACTTTGGAGATAAACTAGAAATTGTGACAGTTCAGGCAATTGGCCTTAACTAGTGCACAAGCTTGGAGAAGACAATGGCAACCCACTCCAGTACTCTTGCCTGGAAAATCCCATGGACAGAGGAGCCTAGTAGGCTGCAGTCCATGGGGTCGCGACTGAGCGACTTCACTTTCACTTTTCACATTCTTGCATTGGAGAAGGAAATGGCAACCCACTCCAGTGTTCTTGCATGGAGAATTCCAGGGACGGCAGAGCCTGGTGGGCTGCCGTCTATGGGGTCGCACAGAGTCAGACACGACTGAAGCGACTTAGCAGCAGCAGTGCACAAGCTGAAGCTGGGGATGAAACAAGAAATGAGGATATAGGAAGACTGCATAGAGTTGAGTCAGCTTAAAGAGTCGTGAATGACTGTTTTAGAGTCTAAAATTCTTCATGCAGGCTTTGAGACTCTTTTGTGTTTTGTCTCCTATTCAAGTTAGTAATACCAATAGCTCATAGCAGCTGTGCATTCACAGAGGTAAGTTTTACAAAAAACAGATGAGGAGCTTTTTCAGTGCTGATATCAGATGGATTAGAATGTGATTAATCAACACACAGACTGATTAAATTATTGGGTTCACTGTTCAGATAAGAGGTTTTGGATACACTCAGCCAAACTATAATTAACTTAGAAATTTCTGCTGGCCTGCTCATAAGACGATCATGTGATATGCTTTGAAGAAATCTTTTAGAGCCCAAAACAGCAGCTGTGAAGGTGTAAGCATGAGTCAGTTCTAATAATTGTTAAACATCTTCAAGTATTAGAGCAGAATTTTCACTGAAAATGATAAACATTAAAAAAGCTTTACTTTTTGTAAAACCTGTATAAATATTGTGGCCTTACTTTAGAAGCTACTGTAAATGAAATGACTATTACTTAAGGAAGGGGGCATCCAAAAGAATTAGACAGCAGGTCTCCATTTTTGCATTATCATTAACAAGATACTAAGAGAAAACCCTCACAACACAGGACATTTAAAAAGACTGGACATGGTACGAAAAAACAACAACCAAAGATGCACAACCATCCCTGTGTCAAAACAAGGAAGTTTCTCAAGGATCAGAAATGACAACCCAGCAGAGATCCACAAGGCAAACCAGCTGTAGGGTGATATTTGCCCTCAAGGTGTCTGCCAGTCTCAAGTGGCCTAGAGCACAAGTTCTGATGGCTTAGAAACGTCTGAGAGAGCTGGGAAAGTCAGGACCCAGTGCTGTAGCTGTAGCTGGGTGACAAGAAGCCTCCTCATATAGGTAGGACCAACAAAAAGCGATGCTCTCATCTCATTTTGTGAGCTAAAGAATTACTATAGGGCAATGATGGGATGTGTCCATTTGAGTCCTGATTTTGTGTGAGAAAGAAAATATCTCTTCTAAGAATACAAATTTGGCTGGGCCCCAAACCACAGGTGGAAAATTTGGTTTAAAAGTAGTTCTTGCTCACAGTGTCTTCAGGTAACTAGTGTCCACATCACTCTGGAGAAATTTTTACCTCAGGGATGTGAGTTCACAATAGAATTCTACCAATCAAATGAGGGCAAAAAGCCTCATAAGTGAAAGTCAGTAGGAAGAAAATGCTAAAATGTCAGATCTACCAAAAAAAGAAAAAAAAAAAAAAGAACAAATATCCAGATATTGAGATTTTCATATATGGAATCTAAAATTTAACATGTTTGAAAAATAAAAGAGAGGCTTCAATGTATAATCAAAGAATAAGAAATTCAAAGCTTACCATAAAATTTTAAATATCAGAAAAATAATTTTTAGAAATAAAAAGCAATAATTGGGGGGAAAAAAAGAATCTTAATAATTTATGGTAATTAAGAGACTAGACATAGTTGAAGAGAAGTAGTCAACTTGACTATATATCTGGGAAAATTACCTGAAAGGTAGCACAGACATAGGAGATGAAAGTAAAGAGAAATGAAAAATGGGAAATTAAATGAGCAATCTGACTGAAGTTCACAGGAAGATAATTGGAAGAATCAGGAAATGAAGTATTTCAATATATATTGTCATAGAAATAATACAATTAAAGAAAGATGTCAATCTTCAGATCTAGGGACCTCAACAAACTCAAGGAAAGTCCATTGGATCAATGGAAAAGAATAGAGAGCCCAAAAATAAACCTATACTTATCTGGTCAATTAATCTAAAACAAAGAAGGCAAGAATATACAATGGGGAAAAGGTAGTCCCTTCAATAAATGATGTTGCAAAAACTCGCCAACTACATGCAAAAGACTGAAACTAGACTTACTATATTACACCATATACAAAAATACACTCAAATTGTATTAAAGACTTAAATACAAGACCTGAAACCATTAAACTTCTAGAAGAAAATAGACAGTAAGCTCTTTTACACTGGTATTAGCAATATTTTTGTGACTGTGTCTCCCTCAGGGAAGGCCAACTAAAGAAAAACATAAATAAGACTACATAAAACTAAAAACCTTTTGCATAGTGAAAGAAACCATAAACAAAATGAAAAGGCAGCCTATTGATTGGGAGAAGATATTTGCAAAAATATGTCCAATAAAGGATTAATATCCAAAATGTATAAAGAACTCATACAACAATAACAAAAAACAACTTGAGGGGCTACGCTGGTGGCTCAGTCATAAAGAACTGGCCTACCAACTCAGGAGACACTGGTTCAATCTCTGGTCTGGGAAGATCCTGCGTGCTGCAGAGCAAACTAATTCCATATACAACAACTATTGCCTGTGCTCTAGCGCCTGGGAGCCACAACTACTGAGCGCAGGTGTTGTAACCTCTGAAGCCCACGTGCCCTAGAGCCCATGCTCTGCAACAAGAGAAGTCACCACAATAAGTAGTCCGGGCACTGCAACTAGAGAGTAGCTCCCAATTGCCACAACTAAGGAAAAGCCACCACAGCAACTAAGACTCAGCATAGCCAAAAAGAAATAAATAAAATTATGTTTTAAAAAACTTTATTAAGAAATAGGCTGAGGACATGAATAGACATGTTTCCACATAAGATATATGGATGGCCGACAGACACACATGTAAAGATGCTCAAGATCACTAAACATCAGGGAAATGAAAATCAAACTCACTATGAGATATCATCCCATGCCTGTCAGAATGGCTGTTATCAAAAAGACAATAATGACAAGTGTTAGTGAAGATGTGGAGAAAAAGCAACCCTCGTACACTGTTTGTGGGCATGTAGAATGGCACAACCAAAATGGGAAAAAAATATGCAAGTTTCTCATCAAATTACAAACAGAAGTATCATATGACCCAGAATTTTCACTTTTGGGCATTAACTAAAGAAAAATAAAACATCAATTCACAAACCTATTGCCCCCACCCAATGTTCACTGCAGCTTTATTTACACTAGCAAAGATAAGGAAGCAGCCTATGTAGTCACTGATGAAGGAATGGATAGAGAAGAAATGGCATGTGTATACAATGGAATATGATGTTGTTCAGTAAAGTCGTGTCTGGCTCTTGGCAACCTCATGAACTGCAGCATGCCAGGCTCCTCTCTTCTTCACTATCTCCCAGAATTTGCTCAAATTCATGTCCATCAAGTCAGTGATGCTATCTAACCATCTTATCCTCTGACATCCTCTTCTCCTGTTGCCTTCAGTCTTTCCCAGATCAGTATCTTTTCCAGTGAATTGGCTCTTCACATCAGGTGGCCAACGGACAGGAGCTTCAGCTTCAGCATCAGTCCTTCCAATGAATATCCAGAGTTGCTTTCCTTTAGGATTGACTGGTTTGATCTCCTTGCTGTCCAAGGACTCTCAAGAGTCTTCTTCAGGACCACAATTCGAAAGCATCAATTCTTTGGCACTCAGCCATGTTTATGTTCCAACTCTCACATCCATACATGACTAATGGAAAAAATATACTTTTAACTAAATGGACCTTTGCTGGTAAAGTGATGTCTCTGCTTTTCAATACACTGTAAAGGCTTGTCATAGCTTTCATTTCAAAGAGCAACTGTCTGTTAATTTTGTGGCTGTAGTCACTGTCTGCAGTGATTTTGAAACTCAATATAATAAAATCTGTCACTGTTTCCAATTTTTCCCCATCTATTTGTGATGCAATGATAGGATTGGAGGCCATATCTTAGTGTTTTGAATGCTGAATTTCAAGCCAACTTTTTCACTCTTTTCTCTCACCCTCATCAAGAGGCTTACTGTGATGCTGAACAGTTTTGCTTGGAAACAAACCAAGATCATTCTATTATTTTTGAAATTGCACCCAAGTACTGCATTTTAGACTCTTGTTGACTATGAGGGCAACTCGATTTCTTCTAAGGGATTCTTGCCCACATTAGTAGATATAACGGTCATCTGAATTAAATTCCTCCATCCAGTCTATTTTAATTCACTGATTCCTAAGATGTTGATGTTCAATCTTGCCATCTCCTGCTGTCTACGTCCAGTTTACCTTGATTCATGGACCTAACATTCCAGGTTCCTATGTAATATTATTATCTATAGTGTTGGACTTTATTTCCACCAAGAGACACATCCACAAGTGACTGTAATCTCTGCTTTGGCCCAGTCACTTCATTCTTTCCAGAGCTATTAGTAATTGCCCTTGCTCTTTCCCAGTAGCATACAGGACACCTTCTGACCTAGGGGCTCATCTTCTGGTCTCATCTTTCTGCCTTTTCACACTGTCCATGGGGTTTTCACAGCAGGAATACTGGAGTGGTTTGCCATTCCCTCCTCCAGTTGACCACGATTGGTCAGAACCCTTCACTATGACCCATCTGTCTTGGGCGGCATTGCATGGCATTGCTCATAACTTCATTGAGTTATACAAGCCCCTTTGCCACAACAAGGCTGCGATCCATGAAGGGGAATGGAATATTACCCAGACATAAAAAAGAACGAATTCTGCTGTTTGTGTCAAGATGGTTGCACCTAGAAGGTACTACGCCAAATGAAATAAATCACACAGAAAAAGAGAAGCACCATATGGTTTTATTTATTTGTTAAATATAAAAAGCAATAAACCTAACAAGAAAGAAACAGCCTCATAGATACAGAGAATAAACTGGTGGTTGCCAGAAGTGGAGGGTATGTGGAGATGGGCGAAATAGTGGAGGGGGATTAGGTGGTAAAAAATTTAGTTATAAGTAAGACACAGATATGCAACATACAGCATAAGGGATATAGTCAATAATACTATAGCACCTCTGTATGGTGACAGATCGTAACAAGATTTATCAAGATGAACATTCCATAATGTATAAAACTACTGAATCACTATGTGGTACACCTGAAACTAATATAATATTGTACATCAATTTTACTCAAAAATAAATAAGTAAATGTAGTTCCTTGTAGCAAAAATAAAGAGATTTAAAAAGAAACCAAAGATTAAAAAGACTACCTACAAGAAAAAGCAGATTGATAGTGAACTTCTTAGCGTACCAGTGGAAGTCAGAAGAGAGTAAATTATTTTCTTTAAAGAAGAAACGTTGACTGAGAATAATTGCATACCTTCAAAATTATAACTCAAGAATAAGAGTAAAATAAAGATGTTTTCAAATAAAAAAATGATGAGCAAATGAATGAACAGGGAAAATGAATGAACTAATGTGACTTCAACTGCAATAAATGTGAAAAACTAAAGATTGAACACTAAGAAGTGAAAAGCAACTTGCATAAAATATAAATTGATTATGCTTACATAAAATATTAATATAGGCAAAACTAAACAACACACTATTTAGGGAGGCATATGTGGCAAAACATAAACAAAAGCAAGAAAATGATTATCACAGAATTCAATTCATTACCTCTAGAAGGAAGAATGGGATTTCCCTGGTGGCTTAGATGGTAAAGAATCTGCCTGCAATGCAGGAGACCCAGTTCCAAAGTTGGGAAGATCCTCTGGAGAAGGGAATGGCAACCCACTCCAGTAATCTTATCTGTAGAACTCCATGGACTGAGGAGCTACAGTCTGCGGGGTCACAGAGACTGGACATGACTGAGTGACTAATACTTTCACTTTTACTTTTCAGAGGGACGGACACACTGAGGAGGGGTACATAGACTTAAAGGTACAGAAATGTCCTGCTCTGCATCTTAACTTGTGAAATGAAAGATATTCATTTTATTATTTCTTAAACTATATCTCTAAATTAGACATGCCTTTTGGTATATTTTATGGTTTTAAAAAGAGTAAACAAAGAAAGCATTATGTATTCAGCAGGAAACAAAGGATAGGATGCAGACCCTATGGTGGAAGTTGTGGTGGCTTCTTTTATTGTAGAGCACGGATTTACATTCTAGTGTAAGCCATCTTGGAGAAGGCAATGGCGCCCCACTCCAGTACTCTTGCCTGGAAAATCCCATGGACAGAGGAGCCTGGTAGGCTGCAGTCCATGAGGTCACTAAGAGTCGGACACAACTGAGCGACTTCACTTTCACTTTTCACTTTCATGCATTGGAGAAGAGAATGGCAACCCACTCCAGTGTTCTTGCCTGGAGAATCCCAGGGACAGAGGGGCCTTCTAGGAGGCCATCTATGGGGTCGCACAGAGTCAGACACGACTGAAGCGACTTAGCAGCAGCAGAAGCAGTAAGCCATCTAAGACTGAGATTGGCATGTTCCCCCTCAACCTTAACCACCTCTGTTGATATGGCCCTGAATGATGTTTTAGAGAACACTGATTCTACTGTTCCTCTAACAAAATAGTGACATTGTATGACATGATTTTTCCCATCATTTTCAGTCATCACTGATTAGAAAACAAAAAGTCATTGATCTATAAAACTAAAACACATTCAACATATAAATATTTCTATCTGAATATTTTCAATTCATGATGCAAATTTATGATTTGGGGGTAATGCCAGACTCATATTAAAATCACTTTAGGACTTCCCTAGTAGCTCAGTGGTAAAGATACACCTGCCAATGTAGGAGACACTGCTTCAATACCTGGTCCAAGAAGATCCAACACACTGTGGAGCAAGTAAGCCCGTGTGTCACAACTCTTAAGCCTGTGCTCTAGAGCCCAGGAATCGCAATGGCTGAGACCAACTTCGGCAGCTACTGAAACCTGCATACCCTAGAGTCTGTGCTCCCCAATAAAAGAAGCCACCACAAGGAGAAGCCTGGGCACCACAGCTAGAAAGTAGACTCTGCTCTCTGCAACTAGAGAAAAGCCTGCACAGCAGTGAAGACCCAGCACAGCCATAAATAAATACATTGAATTATTAGAAAAAAACACTTTATGTTACATACACACATGCTTTGGCTATCTTAGGGAATCCTCCCCACCAACATTCTACTGACTAAAATAAGAAGGCACAGTATGAGAGAGAGAAAAGAAGTTTATTACTGCCAAGAATCTGTGAAACCAATCAGCTAACCAAAAATCATTCATCTGAGCAAATATACAAAATCAGACTTCCCTAAAAGTAAGTTAAGCAGCCATAAGATTTAATAATTGAAATAATGAAGTTTAAAGTCTATTTTCTCATAATTGTAACACCCCTCCTCAATAACATTCTTTCATATATTAGGCCATAAAGATGGTTATATTATAATTACAAAATGCCATTTAAAAAATGTATTCTGTCCTACAGCACTTAGCCTTGACAAACAATTACTGGATATCACATTCAACTGAATACAAAAAAGCAATCTTTATCACAGGTTAAAATTAGCCATGGAACAATAAAAGCTTTCAAAGCTATTCTAAACTCTGAACTGCTTTGCAGCAGTCTCATTTGAGGAAATGCAAACAAGAAAACTGAAGGAGATTTGAAAAACTTCCTGTCTGTGTCTTCTAGTTTTTCAAGTTTTTTTTTTTTTTTTTCAGTTTCATAAGAGATAATCTTGTTGCAGTTATGCTCTTAGAAGATGATCAATACAGCTTTATAGGGGAAGCCTTTACAAATCAGAATCAAAATAAAAGAAGAAAAACCGAGCAAAGAAACTGAGAATTCTGGACTTCAGAATGTGTTCACTTTTTAGGCATTATTGTAAAAAGGAAAATTAAATGGCAAAATCTTTGCTTTTGTCAGGTTCAGGACATGCTAACCCAAAATATGGCACCTAGGCATATTAAATAACTTAAGCTGAAGAATCTGTTTAAAAAGGCAGAAGCAGAAAGGTCATATGGACCTCTTTCCCTTCACCCTCTTCCCCTGAAACATGTTATACAACTCTCTGTAAAAAGTACCCTTCCTGTACCTGGGGAATGGGAGGGCCAAGAAAACTGTACAAACAGATCTTGTTCAACTCATCCATATCTTCATAGATATTCCTTCACCACTTATTACCCTAGCCCAAACCACTTTGTCTTGTCTGTTCTTCAAAAATACAGTGTTTCTTTGTCTGAAAGATATTAATGCTTCCTGCTACGGTCACTTCTTTGAGTCTTCATTCTCTTTTGAACAATTCCATGTATACGTAAAAACTCAACAAAATGTGGATACTTTTCTCCTCTTAATCTGTCTTGTCAGTTTAATTTTCAGAACCCAGCCTGGAACCCTATGAGGTTTCAGGAAAACTTTTCTTCCCCTACAAATGGATTTGTGAGTTAGTTCAATCACAGTGTTCTGAGATATACTTTCTTGTTTACTTATCCTTCAGAAGACAGCATGAAATGGAGAATTTCACCACTTAAATTGTTTAATGAATTACTTTAGTTATAATAGTTACTAATTCTGAAAATGGTATAATCAAAATCATAATAAAACAGTGGTGGGCAGATGAGAATGCTAGAGGTAACCATAAAATAAACATTCTTATATACCAACCTAAAAATCAATTAGTTTCAGGTAGAGATGTTATAATCAAAATCTTCTAATCACTTTGATTAAAATGCTAATTTGAGACTCTACCACTAGCTTGCTGAAGTAGTGTTAGAGATCATTGGATGATTAGAAGGAACAATCCAGTGATCAGTTTTTCTTTGGATAGTAATCACAATCTGACTTTAAGTATATTCAAAATTAATTAAATGACAATAATAATGATAATGAATATATTTTAAGTAGCAATGAATTCAGTCACTTAAATGCTTGTCCAGATGCCAAGATTGGCAAAAGCCCCTCCAAATGATAGCTCATATTTGAATGGTGGTCTATAATATCATCTGTACTTTCACATGTACAATAAAATTTAATGTACTTAAACATCCTCTGAAACATTTTTCCGAAGCTACTTGCTAGAATATTTGGGTATGATGGAAAGTTCTGTGGCTAGACTATCTTGGGATAACATCAAGTGATACCTCTTCTTGGTGATTCACAATACACTCTAACCATATGTAAGGTCTTAAGATTTCCAGTACTAAACTTATCTGTCAACCTTTCTATAATTCATTATCTCACAAACCCATCAGACTCTGAAGCTTTTTCTCATATATTGCCAAATAATATCCTGTATGCCTTTAATATTTTATAGAAAATAGATTATGGCATACAAATAGGGCAGTGGTCTTTAAAATTTTTTTATCTCATACCCATCATTATGAGCAAACATTTGACCATCCATCTCCAAATAAATCATTTACAAAAATAAAATATTCTCATGCTTTCTCATTATATCTCAATGCTCTAGAGACCTTTGAACTCACAATGGACAGGAGGGCACTGAAAAAGATCTCTCTGGAGTACAAAAAGAAGAGAAGTCTGTCCAGAGAGAAAGCTTCAAATCTTACAAAGGACAGGAAGATTGTCTAGAGCAGAGGTCAATGAACTTCTATTGTAAAGAGTCAGGTAATACATAGTTGAGGCTCTGCAGGCAATACTATCTCTGTCACAACTACTCAATTCTGCCATTGTCACATGAAAGCAGCCGCAGACAAAATATAACGACAGAGCAATCTGTGTTCCAATGAAAATGTATTTATGGACACTAAAATGTGAATTTCATGCTAAGTACTGGCCAACTATTTATTTCTTACTGCTACTTACATAAATTTCATGTAATTTTCACAAGTTTCACATGTTATTTTTCCTTTGTTTTTCCCCCAAACATTTAAAAATGTAAAAATCATTCTCAGTTTACAGGCTGTATAAAAACAGACTGATCAGATTTAGCCAGTCAGCCACTGTACCCAGACCTCTTGTTCAAAGTGTAAAGGGGCAGATTAAAGAACAAACAAAGGATGACTTCAGAGGATGAGGGAAAGCACCATTCTGATTTTCCTGCAAAGCTTTAAAAGGCGAAATGCAAATAATTAGTTAAAGATGATCCTGTTTCTTAAGTTTCAGGAAGGCTTAAGACATATAAGCTGTTTGACAGTAAGCAATAATACAAAGTACAGCTAGCCAGTATAAAACAATCAATTCCAAAACATAAATGTATAGAGAAATACTGTCCAAAATATTTTTTTTAAATGATGACAGTTTTGACAAGTTTTCAGGAAAGTCCAAGATCAGTCAGAGCTGGATCCATGGTCCTTATGGCTCTCTGTGGACAGTCAGCACTGATGTTTATTAGCTGGAATTGTCCTTGCAAAAATGATGTAAAGGAATTGCCTTTTAATATATCAACCTCATTAGGAACAAAATGCTGTGCTAACATCTGTAATGTTTCATAGCACTACATATAATTATTTCCACGTTTAGGTGAGGGTTACATAAACATCATAGATCTCCAGAAGCCTTTTATCTGATAAATGTAAATGTAATAAAAACCCATGGTTCTGATAACCAAAGGCTAAAAGAATGAGTAATTTTTACACTGCAGGCCTACAGATGTACAATTTGTGTGATAAAATAGCCCTAAGGGGAAGCTCTGATTGCAAAGACAAAGGACACAAATAAAATGCCATTATTTCCTCACAAACTTTTTTGGTTATGGTTGATTTTTTTTTTAAATAGTATTTTTATTGCTGATTTTCTGGTAGCAAAAATAAAATACTTACAGGCAACACTGCTTAATACTTTACAAACAAGAGCATGTTGAAATTCATTCATTAGCATATTGCTAAGTTTCTGTTTCTATAACAAAATTAAGCTATACTAATGGTTCACAACTTAGATTGTAGATACTAACCATAGCACCATATAATGATCCTATAATTGGATTGCAATGTCTTGGATCAATTTTGTAATAGGCTAATTTCAAAATAATCTTATTTCTTTTTGAAATGGTTACAAATCTAATATATAGAGAAATGTGGAAGATCCCAAGTACCTAAATCACAGCAAGTAAGGTATCTGATTTTTCCCTTAGATAAAATGGAGGCGATGAACTAAGAAAAAAACAAACTTAAATTATTGCTGTTCACATGAAAAAAGGATTTCTAATATTAAACAAAAGGGCTCTAAGTCATGTTTGTAATTTTTATAAATAACTGATGCATATATAAGGACCTAACAGAGATACAGAGGTCATATTTATTAAATGTGCTGACTGGATTGAGAGGGATTAGAAGAAAATGCTTCAAAGGTGTAAGAGATCAGATTGAGAGACACAGGTCCATACTGATTACATTAATCCGACTGTATACATTTGTCCTGCATTTTCAAAGACTTTTCTTTTTAATACCAGGAAACAGTACGGTGTATTGGTTAAAAAAATAAAGTCAAATTACCTGAGTTCACACTCCAATTCTCTCATCATACTAGCTGTGGCACCTAGACAAGCTACAACCTCCTTCCACTTCACTTTTCTCATTGGTAACATGAAGACAAAAATAAAAATTTTAAAAGCTACCTTGGGGGGAAAAATAAACCTTATCTTGGATAAGGTAGAACAAGGTACATGCAGACCTTAGAATAGTATGTGACACAGTATAAATATTTATTATAGTTCAATGGTCTTTTGTTCATTAACATGCTTTACCCTTTCTATAGTTTCAATATACCTGATTTAATATTGATGTCTATCTTATTTTGGTGAATTGATACTGTGTATTAGGGATGTTGTGCATGGTTCTAAGTAGTACAATTGCACAAAGATACTGGAGAACTCTGGTCTTTAGGAGGGCTTCTGAGAATTTACTGAAGCTGCATGTGTTAGTTGACACAACTGTACCCACAAAAGGATTTTAAGATTTCTGAATGAGTTTCCTGATAACACGCCACACTGCTTGTTCTGGTAAAGGGAAAGAATTTAAGCTAGAGACTGTGAGTGCTACAACGCAGAAAAGATCTGGACCGTACATATCCTTTTAGGAAAACTTTGTACAAAGCTTGAGGTGCCCACTTCATTGATGCAAATCTGTATAGTGAGATCAATGAAATTTCCCCAATAGTTACAAATTACACTGTCTCTACTTTCAATATGTTTTAAGGGAGATCACAAAGACTAACGTGGATTGTCCCAAGACAGGACAACAAGAAAAGAAAAAAAAACACTAGAATCGGAAAGGGAGACCAGTATGTTGGACACAGAATCAAATCCCAAAGAGATGCTGATGGGCCAGAATGATAGATTTAATTTATTAAAATAGCATGTGATGAGTAATTGTATTTTGGATCTAACACTCCAAATGCACAAGTGCAAGACAGAATGAGAACAGTTCATCAACTGAAAATAATAAAATATCATGGTGCTTTTATTTCTGTATGGCTATAAAAAAGGAGGCCACACACAGAAACAGTGAATATATTTACAGTAAATTTGTATTAGAAAGGGGATGTGATCGTCCTCCTCTTGTTATAGCTGTTAAGAGTACTGTTATCAATTTGGGGCAACAGTGCACTTTCATTAAAAAACAGTAAAAATGGTTAAGAGACTTAAAATGATATCACATGAGGAACAGTTAAAAGAAGTATCTTACAGAAGGGAAAACAAATGATATATAATAGTGTTAATCATTTATATGAAGGACAGTCATACACAGGAAGTTTAGACTATTTTTCAAATAATCCTAAGAAGGAATAACTTGCACAGTAACTAGGAACTATTCAAAATGATTTCAACTCTACTTTTTATATCCAAAGCTATTTAAAGAGGCCATACTTTGTACAGAGTTCCTCTTAGAAGAGTTCCAATTTTTCCACATCTTCACCAACAGTTGTTTCATGGGTTTTTTTTTTTTTTTTTTTTTTTAAGGCAACCTAACAAGTGTGAGGTAATATCACTTGTGATTTTAGGTCCAAATCTCTCTGATTATTAGTGATGGGTATAAAATTCCTCTTATGCAAGATGAGTTTTAGAGATCTGCTTTACAAAATTGTACCTATAGTTATAACAATGCGATATTGTGCACTTTAGAATATGTTGAGGATAAACCTCATATTAAGTGTTCCTATCAAAACATAAAAATCCACACACACAAAAAAGGATATTTCTAGAGATGATGAATATGCTGTTTCTTGGCACGTAGGGTGGTCTGGTATTCCCATCTCTTTCAGAACTTTCCATAGTTTATTGTTATACACACAGTCGAAGGCTTTAGTATAGTCAATGAAGCAGTAGTAGATGTTTTCTGAAATTCTCTTGCTTTATTAATGATCCAGTGAATGTTGGCAATTTGATCTCTGGTTCTCTGCCTTTTCTAAATCCAGCCTGAACATCTGAAGTTCACGTTTCACATACTGTTGAAGCCTAGCTTGGCATATTTTGAGCATTACTTTGCTAGCATGTGAGATGAGTGTAACTGTGCAGTAGTTTGGACATTCTTTGGCAATGCCTTTCTTTGGGATTGGAATGAAAACTGACCTTTTCCAGTCCAGTGGCCACTGCTGACTATTCCAAATTTGATGGCATATTGAATGCAGCATTTTCACAGCATCATCTTTTAGGATTTTAAACAGCTGAGCTGGAATTCCATCACCTCCACTAGCTTTATTTGTAGTGATGCTTCCTAAGGCCCACTTCACTTTTCACTCCAGGATGTCTGGCTCTAGGTGAGTGATCACATCATCATGGTTATCTGGGTCACTAAGAACTTTTTTGTGTAGATCTTCTGTGTATTCAAATCACCTTTTCAGGAATACAGAATATAATGTTTCATGGTGGTATATAATGTAGAAAATACATACAGATATGTAGTTTTGTCATTTTGAACATCTTTCCTAAAATTTTATTTAGCCTGAATGAAATATATAATTATAATGAAAATTGGACATCACTTTTTTCTACAGAACTCAATAAATTGTGAATAAAATGCAATTTGAATATAAATTCTTTTGACTTTTGAAGTTATATAAAAAAAGATTCCAAATTTTACCTATAAAAATAAAGCAGTGATAATAGCTAAAGAAGTGTAAAAAATAAGAAAAGTGCAATGATAAATATTAGTAAAATTAACACAAGAATAAAAATCAGTAATTTTATCAGCATGGTTTTATCACAAGAGGAAATTGAACAATGGAGCAAAATAGAAAGCCAGTGTATGTGGGCATGTTTGTGAATATGGTGGATGAAAGTGAAAGTGAAAGTGAAGTTGCTCAGTCGTGTCCGACTCTTTGCGACCCGTGGAGTGTAGCCCACCAGGCTCCTCTGTCCATGGGATTCTCCAGGCAAGAATACTGGAGTGGGTTGCCATTTCCTTCTCCAGGGGATCTTCTCGACTCAGGGATCGAACCCAGGTCTCCCGCGTTGAAGGCAGACGCTTTAACCTCTGATCCTCCAGGGACGCCCTGAGTATGGTGGATAGTTAGACCCTAATGTCCAATTTAAGGGAAATATTTATGAAATAGTCATCAATTGTACTAGGACAATTGACACATCATTTAGAGAAAAAAAATTAAAAATGGGCTTGCTTGGTGCAGGAGACACAGGAGATGCAGGTTCGATCCCTGGGTTGGGAAGATCCCGTAGAGGAGGAAATGGCAACCCGCTCTAGTATTCTTGCCAGGAAGATCCCCTGGACAGAAGATTCTGATGGGCTACAGTCCATAAGGTCACAAAGAGTCAGACACAACTGAGAGTGCATGCACCTATGCATACGCTAAAAATAATGATGATTGTCTATACACCAGAAAAGATATTAAATTTTATAAAGTAAAATAAGTAAACAAATAAGAGGAAATAGAAGAAATATATGTTAATATAAGTCTCAATTTTACACGTTGGTAAATTTTCTAAGTATAACAACAATGAAAGCAAACAAATAGGACAATCTAGACAATAAAAATTTTAAATATACTTTCATACCATATAATTATAAAAATATAAATGAAAACCTGGGATAATATTTGCAGCATGGCTAACTTGGATTAATACTCTTGCTCAATTGGAAGGGAAGGATCAACAGCTGAGTTGTGGCCTCTCTTCTAGCTCCAGTATCAGCAAAATTTTTCTGTAAAGAGCTATTTAGTTAATATTTCAGTCTTTGTGATTCAACCAGTCTCTGTCATAACTATTCTGCAGTTGTACCATGAAAGCTACCACAGACAAAATAAACTAATGGATGTAGCTGTGTTCCAATAAGACTTTATTTACAAAACTAAGCAAGGGGCCAGATTTGGCCCATGGGCCTGACTTTGCTGACCTTTGTTCTAGCTTCAGAGATGCTCAAAAACTTATCTTTGACCAAATTCTCCTTACAACAATAATTCAAAGAACGTATATCCCATCTACTTTAAACAAGAGTCCTGCTGAGATTATGCTCTACTCATTGGACAGTTGCCCCTTGTTATTGAGTTTGGTCATTAATTAATTGATGAGATGCAGCTACATCAAAGAATGGGAGCCACATACCTACCACTGGGAGAACCATAAACTAGCAAGGTAAAAAAGACTAAATGGATCCCAAAGAGGTGATGGTCGCTCTGAACTGGGAGTCTTCACCCAGGTAGCCTCTTTTCTAGTAACCATGCAAATCCACAGTACAGAATGATTTGTGGATGTTGGAAACAGTGCCAGAGATTCATGTCACTTCCACTCTGCTGCCACTCTGGATGCTGAACAGACCTGTCCCAAGTCTTCTTTAAATCTAAGTAAAGCTAATACTGAGTTTCTGAGCTAGACTACTAATCCAAATCCAAAGACAACTGCTGCTGATAAGAATAAATATAAGTGCAATTATAAAAGGTTTTAAATCAGTAAGAAAAAGATGAAACTTCTAAGAGAAAAATGACTAGTAAATATGAATAAGTAGCTGGTAAAATAAAAATTCATATGAAAAATGAAAAGAGCAACAATAAAAAAGTGTTACCTCATTAGTAATCAAAGAAGTTTAAAAGCTACCCCATTATTCATTATATGCCCATCAATACAGAATTTATTTTAATGATAAAACTTGCTGAATACTGGTGAAACTTGAGGGAATAGGAAACTTCATGGACTATTATTAGAGTTTACACTGGAAGACTTGAAGGAATTTAGCAACAGAGGTGCAATAAAATGTATTTTTTGAACAACAGTCTCACTTCTGGGATTTTTTTTCAAATGTAAGTCATACAAAATATAAATTTATATGCATACATATAGTATGTATGTATAGCATTATTTGTAACAGCAAGCAAACTAAATATAGCTTTAAATATCAAATAGTAAATCATTAACCTTAAAATTATAATGAAACCAAATTCATCAGACATTGTTCACTGCCTATTTAGTGTTCACTTCTACTTTTGTTCTTACCCACAGATTCCAGATATCATTTAGGGAACAATGTGCCCAATTTAAGACTTGCCTCCTGATATTCCCTTGCACCTAAGGGAAGCCATCTGATATAGATCTGACCAGTGAAAAGTAATCTGAGAATTTCTGAAAAAGCTTTGCTTCCTGATATAGACATTGCACGTCCCTGCTTTTCCTTTATTTCTGCCTAAAAAACTTATTTCTCAAGAGCATCATTTAAATTCTAGAAAGCAAGAAGAAATGCCTCAAATTTTTGAAGAGGCGTAACTTTTAAGCTAGAAATCTTAAATCAGGGAGAATTCTAAAAATGTTCCTGCTATACATCCTTTCTGAGGAGCTTTCTGGAGGACTGGTTTTAGGAAAATAAGAGATCTAACCAAGAAAGGAAGAAATGGGATTCAGAAAACATGCACAGTAGCATAAAGTACTTTGAAGATTCAGAAATAAGAGCCTAGATTAGAACAGAAGTGGGTGGTCTCCATAAGTCAGAACAAGCTGACTGAATCTTTGGAACTTTTTGTGGAAAAATGGCTTATGCATATCTAAGAAATCAGGTAAAATACACAGGAAAAAGAATGAGAGTTATATAAAAAATAAAACATTTTTAAAAGGTGCAATTATTAAATCTATGTAATACAAATATTTGTAAGTCAAAGGAAACAATCATTGCACACAACTTGAGTCAACCATGAACAATATTTACACAGACAAAGTAAGGTAAACATTAATAAGAGAATGAAATTCTTAGAAACTGTAATAGGAAGCCAACAGGAAATGTCCAACTAAAAAATGCAATGTAAGTATATTATTTAGAATCACAATGTTTTAAAAATCTCCAAAAAAATGGTAAGAATTGAAAGAATTGCTTTGCAATAGCAAGAAAAGAAAGTGCTAAAAAGTGGGGCAGGGTACAGTTGAATTTCATAGAAATATTTTCAGTATTATTTGAGGTTTAACTCTGGGTACATACTTTGCTAACAACAAACTTTTGTTTTAAAATAGTTATAGAAAGTAGGCTTAAATGTGGTACAGAATCTACTATGTTAAAGATTACTATTCTCTATGTCTAAAAATACCCCTCAATTGTTAGAGACAAATGACTCAACAGAAAAGAAGTCAATATTTGTCCTTAGTCTTTATTAAAGTTTTGCGGGAGAAAGGGAAAAACAAAAAAGCATAGTTAAAGGATGTGCACAGTCCTTTCACAGAGGAAGGAGAGCAAATAAAGATAACAGTATAAAAAGATGCTCAACTTTGCCAGTCCTCAGGAAAATGCACATGAATCAGGAGACATCATTTTTCAACCATAGGATTTTTGCAATATAGTGTGTGAAAACAAATAAAGGAAACCTCTTTTTAAATGAAGTGGCCAAGCCCTGAAGTGGGATCTCTCTTGCACCAGCACTCTCAAGATTTTCTCCTTGCCTAGCAATAGCCCAACCAGTGAAAAACAGTGATGCTCAATCAATAAGAAGCTGCCACTATGCTGAACTCTTGCTTTCCTCCCATGAAGTTTCAAACAGCCCCTCCCAACCCCATACTTTCCAAAAGATTGTTCCTCTACTTTGTTCTTCAGATATACTTGTGGTTCAGTAATAGTTGGCATGTCCTAAACTGCAATTCCTCTGCTATTCTCAAATAAACATGCCTTTTGGGCTAAACTGCTTTCCTTTATCTTTTAAAGATTGAAAGTAAAAAAAAAAAAAAAAAGGAAAGATTGATATAACATTCAATGGTAGAATTCATGGTGAATATGGATACTCTTACATCACCAGCTGTGTGAACTGCTAGGACATTTTTGAAAATTTAATCTTCAGTGTTTCTCAAAATTAAATAATACAGATATTTTTGAATCAACATTCCCCTTTAGGAATCTAGTTTAGAGAAATAATAGTCCAGGACATGAAATGTGAACATTACTAATGACAAAAATTTATAAAATCCAAATGTCCACCAAGAAAAATATAGTTGAATAAAGCATGCTACATCCAATCCATACAATGAGAATTGGGATGTCATTTTTTGAAAATGAGTGAATAATACCAATGAGGTGCTTACTTAGTACCTCATTGTACTAAGGCAGACTGCAAAAAGATAAATAAAACCACATGCATTAATATAACTATCTTGTTAGAACCTTAAAATCTTGATAAAGTTAAAGCTATGTTTTAAGTAAAAAAGCCATGGTTCTTTTGGCTGTTTCATTTAACTAATTGATACCTGCATTGGCATGTATTTTTATCCAACAAATATTTTAAATTACTAGTTCCTCTTAGAAAACTTTGTGAGCTCCACTTTCTCCCTCTCTCTTTGTATATGTATGATCATTTACACACATAGATTCATCTAAACACACACACACATACACATTCCTAGAGAAAGAAAGTACTGATAGTGGATTATAAATCACTATTGCATTGAAAGTATTTTTTTCCATATTGCTTCTATTAAAGCCAATGCATTATCGTCTCCTATTGGGGGTGACGGGGTGAGGGGAGAAGGAAAGGTGTATCACATTGAAAGTTATGAAAGTGATACTAGATGTCAACTTGACAACAATTGAAGAAAATAGTGCTGTTGTTGAGATAATGGTCTAGGGATACATACATATATAATCTAAATATAAAGATTTACTGTCATTCAGTGAACTATACAGTTATTTAATATGTGGATGTATCCAGTTCATCCCATTGCATTAAACTGTCTTATTTCTCCTTTAAAGTGGTATTATCCACCTGAAAACATACTCAATTACACTTTCCACTAAGGATAAACTGTTAAAAATCAATGCACACATCATAGATACCTATATTTTCCCTTCCCCATTAGAGTTTAAGATTGCTACAATTCTATAAGTATTGATTGACATCATTAGGTTATTTATGGTGAAGAACTTGAGGCAAAGATAGTTTCCACATGAGTTCTCTAATAGAAAATATACACTTAAATTCCACTGTTCCCCGCCCCACCCCCCCTCAGGTGAAGGCTGAACCAGATTCAGGTAAAACTGGTTAGGATAAATGAAGGCTATGGGCAGGCCAGTTTCATTAGTGATAATAAGAAATAATTTTTAATATTTTATTGGGAATCAAAGACAGCAAATTTAGTTCTCCTACTAGGAGTAGTTACTAAAAGTCTGTATTTATAGGTACTGAGTAGACGCCAGTCATCTTTGCACAAAAAAAGTCCTCCACCTGCCTCTGCTTTCACCTGTAATTTCCCATTATGGAAGCTAAGATTTTAGTTCTTCTTACATTACCTGTCATGTAAATCCATCCTCCTCCAACCTCCCAACATAACAGATTTTCAGTTAAATCTCCAATCCACATTTTTATGTTTGGAGTCAGGTAAAGATTGGGAAAGAGAGAGAATGGGGGAAAGAACACAAATACAAGCTTGACTTCTTTGACTATATCTTGCATACATTTGTCTCTGGACCATATTTTGTATAATTGAATACCAGCTGGTGGAATAACCACACAGAGAGGTGCTATACAATACAGCTACTTTAAAACACTGTGATTTGTGTATCTCCAGTGGGATAAACACAATGTAAAGCAAAACAAAATAAAATATATGTCAACATTTTTTCAGTATTAAATTTGTTGGCATAATGGGATTGCTGTGTATAGTACAGCAGAAAGAAAGTATAAACGTAACATTGACAATGTTAACTAAAAATCATGCAGCTTTTAATTTGCATTGGAAATAATTTGTATTATTATTTATTTTATTCTAAAACAGTTAATATTCAGATGGCTGCCTTTTTAAAGCCTAGAAACAATGACCAACCTAGCATCAGTGGGTGGCCCTATGATCCAGATTATGGTCTCTAAATACTACTTTTTTAATTAAAATTACTTAGAGAAATGACTAATTCTATTTCAAGGCAGAAAGAAAGCAAAGTGAGCCTAAAACGTTTTATCCTATCAAAAAGCAAGGAAGCTGCCAAAAAATACAAGAGCACTACTAGAGTCATGTGAAAACTTATAAATAAGTGGAAAAACTAAAGCATTTATCTTGCTTATCCATATGAACTCTAGCTCCAAGGTCATCAAATAATTCATGGTAGGAAATTACTCTTTACAGAATTCTAGTTAACATCTGAAGATGTAAGATAGAAATAAATTATCATGTTTATGTAATGCCAAATAAGTTAACAGACCCATAACCAACAGAGTAATATGACAAAATTTGTTTTCCAAGTCAGGGTACTACTGAGACATTAGAAAAAAACATGTAACCTGGGGCTTTTTGGGGTTTATAACCTCTTGAGATGACCAATAGCTACTTACAAGCATCATCAATACAGAAAAGTGGCTATTTTGTATACCCTGAGAAATGAGTATAGATAACTATTAGATATTCTTGCCAAAACACCACCACAAATACTATCAATTCTCTAGATCTAACCATATATTACATACAATATATCTAAGAATCTACAGATAATTTTAAAAAAAGATCAAGGAGACAACAAACAAATTTTTTAAAAAACTCTAAAGAACAGATTAGTTGGCTTCTCTAACAAAAATTTCAATTAAAAATTTTAAAGAGGTGGAAAATTTGTAAGAGATATAGAGAAACATCAAACTGCTATCTAGGGATCTTATTTGGATAAACTAATTCAAATAAACAAACAAAATTAAAAACAAACAAAAAACTAGTTATTAAAAGCAAGAGAGTTCCAGAAAAACATCTATTTCTGCTTTATTGACTATGCCAAAGCCTTTGACTGTGTGGATCACAATACACTGTGGAAAATTCTGAAAGAGATGGGAACACCAGACCACCTGACCTGCCTCTTGAGAAATCTGTATGCAGGTCAGGAAGCAACAGTTAGAACTGGACATGGAACAACAGACTGGTTCCAAATAGGAAAAGGAGTACATCAAGGCTGTATATTGTCACCCTGCTTATTTAACTTATATGCAGAGTACATCATGAGAAACGCTAGGCTGGAAGAAGCACAAGCTGGAATCAAGACTGCCGGGAGAAATATCAATAACCTCAGATATGCAGATGACACCACCCTTATGGCAGAAAGTCAAGAGGAACTAAAAAGCCTCTTGATGAAAGTGAAAGTGGAGAGTGAAAAAGCTGGCTTAAAGCTCCACATTCAGAAAATAAAGATCATGGCATCTGGTCCCATCACTTCATGGGAAATAGATGGTGAAACAGTGTAAACAGTGTCAGACTTTATTATATTTTTTGTACTCCAAAATCACTGCAGATGGTGGCTGCAGCCATCAGATTAAAAGATGCTTACTTCTTGGAAGGAAAGTTATGACCAACCTAGATAGCACATTGAAAAGCAGACATATTACTTTGCCTACAAAGGTCCATCTAGTCAAGGCTATGATTTTTCCAGTGGTCATATATGGATGTGAGGGTTGGACTGTGAAGAAAGCTGAGCACTGAAGAATTGATGCTTTTGAACTGTGGTGTTGGAGAAGACTCTTGAGAGTCCCTTGGACTGCAAGGAGATCCAACCAGTCCATTCTGAAGGAGATCAGCCCTGGGATTTCTTTGGAGAGAATGATGCTGAAGCTGAAACTCCAGTACTTTGGCCATCTCTTGTGACAAGTTGACTCATTGGAAAAGACTGATGCTGGGAGGGATTGGGTGCAGGAGGAGAAGGGGACAACCGAGGATGAGGTGGCTGGATGGCATCACTGACTCGATGGATGTGAGTCTGAGTGAACTCCGGGAGTTGGTGATGGACAGGGAGGCCTGGCGTGCTGGGATTCATGGGGTTGCAAAGAGTCGGACACGACTGAGGGACTGAACTGAACTGAAGGAATTTTTAAATTATTTTTAGTTATTATTCTAGTATCATTTTAATTTTAAAAGCGTGTTTGGACATATATTGACATATTTACCAATTAAATCATAAAACAACTGATATTTACTTCAACCCAAAACAGAAAAAGTGATGAGGTAAAAATGGATAAAAGTTGGCTATAAAGTTATAATTACTGCAGCTTGGGGATGGGCATGTTTTCTGCATTTTGAAATTTTCTGTAAGTAAAAATTTTTAATATGACATGAATACTAAGTTCCATTGTCCCTTTTCAGACATTCAAAAGAGGTCCCATAATAATCTGTATCTAATATTTCAATTTATGTCCCATATTTTATAATTTATATATATATATCAAAAGAATATTTGTGTCTATTGTATATTTAATCTCTAAATCATAAGCTAACCACAAACTGACATGACTTACAGGTGTAATGTCCAAAAAATGGGGAAGATGACAGGATAACACCACGATGTGAGCACATAAAACTTGGTTGAAAAGACAAACCATAGCTTCCTGAAACTATTTATACTTGCTGATATCAGGAACCTTATTTTTAGGAGAAATTATTATAATGAAAAATGTATTTTTAAGGAACTAATGAGTTTGGGTCATGTGTCACCCTAAAGGGTTAATATCAAAAATATATAAACAGCTCATACAATTCAGTATCAAAACCCAAACAACCCAATGAAAAAATGGGGAGAACACCTGAATAGACATTTTTCAAAGAAAGATAGTCAACAGTTATAGGAAAAAATGCTGAATATTGCTAATCATTAGACAAAAGCAAATCAAAACAAGATGAGATAGCGTCTCATATTTATCAACGGCTGTCATCCAAAAATACCACAAATGACAAATGTTTATGAGGATATGGGGAAAAGGGAGGCCTTTTATACTGTTGGTGGTAATTTAGTATAGCCACTGTGGAAAGTAGTACGGTGGTCCCTATAAAACTAAGTATACAACTATGATATGATTCAGCAATTCCACTTCTGGTTTTATCTGAAGTAAAAGAAAGCACTAATTTGAAAAGATACATGCACCCCAATGTTCAAAGCAGCATTATTTACAGTAGCCAAGATAAGTAAGCAACCTAAGTGTCCATCAAGAGATGAAGGGATAAAGAAGATGTGGTGTATGTATGTATGTATGTATGTGTGTGAGTGTATACTAACAGCAAAATACTATCCACCTATGAATAAATAATGAAATTTTGGCACTGGCGCCAACATGAATGGACCTGGAAGGTACTATGCTTAGTGAAATAAATCAGACAGAGCAAGATAATATCAAAATGTCTGATATCACTAAAAAGTAGAATCCAAAAATCAACAAATGAATATAATGAAACAGAAGAAAAAAAAAAAAAAAAGGTTTGGAACCATGTTCTTACCTTGTCATCAAGGCAAAAGCCTAGTTCTAAAATCTGGGTGAATTTAGTACAGTAAAAGGCAAAGAATCCAGACTCAGAGATTCTCAGATTGTCCCTGTTGAGTCTATTTCCACCACAACTACATGTGCCAGAACTACTCGATGATATTATCACAGACTTGACCTGAGGTTACTAACCTGGTTAATCCTTTCCTACTATCACAAAGATGACAAAATGTATCACTAATGATAGTTACCATTTGTTGAGCACTTGCTATGTCATAAACACTGTATAAGGTTTTACTTCTATTATTTGCTAGGAGTGTACTTGACCCATGGGTGAACTCAGTAACTTGTAGTTATTACTACTTCATTATAACACGTGTAGAAATAGGAAACTGAAACTTAGAGCTGAAAGACCTTGGACAAAGTCCCCTAGCAAATTGGGACATGAAAGGGAAACTTGCTACTGAATACCTGAGATATAAGCATAATAAGTCCCGTTGATGTTTAAATCAGCTTAAAAATTCATTCCCAATGGCAGTGCTAGATGAAAAGTTGCTTGGTGAATCAGAAAAAAGAACAACAGTGCTTTATTCATTAATTCAAAATTGAACAAAATTTTGATTCATGCTCTAAATATGTACCTAGTACTGTTATCCTTAATATTTGGGGGGCAATTACTAGATGCCAAGAAATGTATTGAGTACTTTCATCACTATGCCAGATCAACCACTGCATGATACTGGTTGGGCAGGTCACTAACCTTTCTATGAGTCCTTTCTATAATGTTTTAATTCCCTTTCTATAAAGTATTTACAATTAGAGTATCTTTAAATAGTGAGTGAAGTAGTACATTATCATCATCATCACTATCATTAACTCAGTGCCTACTCACAGCAATTCCTTATGGCGTATACTCTCATCTGCTCTGCCACTTACTAATAGCTTCTCTGAAAGCAAGCATTCTGTGTCTCATCCCCGTCTGCTGTATGGGACTAATGTTAATACATACTTCATAGGCTTGCTGTGGATACTTAGTGAGGCAGTTAACCCACAGTTCCTGGAATATAAACAAATAAGAATTGCTTTCAATTGGGTAAACATTTAATGAATTGGAGAATGGAGCAGATATGCATGACTTTACCCCTGAAACCAAAAAAAATTAAACATTATACATACTGCACAATTGTGAGGGCTCACTGCTCTTTTGTGTCATTGTATTTTTTTTAAAGTTTCTTTTGACACCATTTTTAGAGTAACATGATTAAAGAATAAGGGAAGATATTTTATAGTAGAAAAACAATTTATTTTGGAGTTAGATAAACGTGAGTAAGAATTCTGGCTTCATCATTTAATAGATATGTGACCCTGAATAGTTTACTTACTTCTCTGGGATTCTGATTCCCCATTATAGGATTATGAAATAATGTGAGAAGATACTACATTCCCGTTTCTAAGGTCTATCATGATGATTAAATCAGATGATCAATGTCAATTATTTCAGTCATATTTTCCTCTGTATAATGTTTTTAGAGGAAGGTAGGAGATTTGATCCTAGAATTTTGCACCCTCAGATTAAATATTTTTTTTTCAAAGCTGCAACATCAGCAGATTATCCACCCAACTATCATAGTAGCACTGCCATTGAGAATGCATTTTCAAACTGGTTGAAACAACAGGATTTATTATGGATACAAGATTATGGATACAGCTCCTGCATTCGGTATTCAGTAGCAGCTTTCCCTTTTATGTCCCAATGCCTCAAAAAGAGTGCTTCTGATATGGTGTTTTTAATTCATTTCCACTTATCAAGAAGGGAATATCAGGTTTTATTTCAAATTTGTGCCATCCCATTGCTGTGCGATACTTGACATCACAAAATATGATGCAACTCTTCACATATTAAGCTCAATACAGTCATAAATTTGCACTCGAAGCCCTCATTGACTTCAATAGAGCTTCGACTTGTAGAATGATTGCAGATCAAGGCATTTTGATATAATGTAATTTTTAAGTAGCTTTTTTCCATAAGTAGAAACATGCTGAGAATAGCAAACTACCTGCACAGCATACACACAGCAGTCAGTAATCTCACTCCTTGTCAAAACATTTTCTGTTCATATGGGAGTGTTGACTGTGGTGAGAGACTTTAAAAGATTTTAAGGAAAATCTCTGTAGCCACACTCTACTCCCTATGAGCATAACGCAAATTTGAGGAGCTTCAGTAAAATCCATCCTTACGGAACCATACCTTGGATGCTTTATTACAATAAACTAGCTATCATTCAACTGTTGACCTTCTATGTATGCCAATCACAATATGTTTCCCTTCATTTTAAATCAGGTTTTGTTTCCAAATGAAGATTTATTTTTCCAGTTGATCATAGTATGAACATACAGCGTAAATCACAAAGAACACAGCCTGCAAAGATATGTTTCAAGTTCAAGCAGCAATGATCTGCTACTTATAATCCTGAAGACAATAAACAGTTTTATCCAATCAACCAGAGTCTAAAGAAATTCAAAGAATGAAAAGTCTTTGAAATACACAGACTTTTGGATATCAAATTACCTTTGAAACCCCCACCCAGAAGTATCTCTAACAAAATCCATTTGAAATACTGCTTCAATATTCTAAAAAATCAATAATTTAAACCACAGGTTGAACATTTTTACTGCTTCTACTGCAGACTGTCATTTTTTGAAATGAAAATGCTAATGATACCGAAGGGGAAAGCACTAAGCAGAAGAGATGCATGAATGAAACCTTGGATTGTCTAGACTTGCTGGTTTGATCTCTTTCTCTCTCACTCATCTGTGACAAAATGTCTTTTAAAATCAACAACTTTCATTTTGCTGTTTCTAAAAAAATGCACTTTTCTGTTGTACATGATATTCTTCTCTGTAAGAAGTTAAGGGATGTGCTATAGCAATACATTTTATAGTAAATATGAATACAGAATGTAATACCAAGTAGGCTCTATTATTTCAGCATAATCTATAATGTCAGGACACCTTTAAAATATTGCACAGAGCACCAGGGAGAAGATAATCCCCTAGTACTAACGGTTTTCATATTCATAACACTGTACTAAAACATCAGCAGTGAAGAAAGCCATGGAAATCCACGGCTCAGGGGAGTTCAATTCGAAAGAAACTTTTTCATTGCCTCTGAAATTATTTGCAGTACTTAAAAACGTCAAGAAATAAAGGAGTGATTCCAGGGTCATCGCCTTCCCTGTGGGGGCACTGGATTTAAACGAGCTCCACTTAACACAAAACCTCACTGGTAAGATGGGTGAATGTTGGAGTTGAGTCATTTTTGTCCAAGAACTGGGAATTCATAGTACATAAAACAACTTACTGGAACAAGGGCCAGAGAGATAAAACCAACAAAACAAGGATGACTCACGAATAGTCAAACGTGATCCCAGGAACAATGGAATTTAAGAGGGAGTAATCTTGTCCCATAAAATAAGATAGCTTAAAAGGAACCAATAGTAAATCTTTTAATAAATTTCTCACTTCTTTTCTAAAAACTTATAGCAACTTAAATTCAACCTATAGCTAAATCAGGACAAATGTGTTATTGACCAGTTTGTATCAAATGATAAATTACATCATGTTGCCACCGGAGAGAATTAAAAAAGTCCTAACTTGAAATAGAAGAGAACAGAGGAGAGGACTATGGTCTTTGCTGAGTGGTGACTGTGTCCGTGGCATTGAAATATGACGGCAGAAGACACAACAAGGGAACTCGGAACTGGTAAGCTAACATATACACACTACTATATATAAATGAGATAAACAACAAGAACCTACTGAATAGCATAGGGATCTATATTCAGTAACTTGTAATAACATATAATGGAAAATAATCTGAAAGAGAATATATATACATATATAACTGAATCACTTTGCTATACACTTGAAACTAATAATATACAATATTAGTTTCTCAGAGAGACATAAATCTGGTACTCAGGTAACTCTAAAAAGATTTTAAATGTTCTAATTAAACATTCAGCATGGTAGAGGAGAAAAGAGCTGGATAATAGTTCACTCACTTCATTTCACAAGGCTACACAGTGTGTTGAAATTTCATTGCAATTTTTGTCTTTTTTTCCTATTAAAACAGGTAGTTCTAGAGTTCCAGTGGTTTATGGGAACACAATATTAAGGGAGTTAAGTTTTAAGGGACCTTAAGGCTAAATTAAGTTTCTAGTAGGGGATAAAATGGGGAGGGCTCTTCAGGCGGGACCTGGCTGCATGAACAAGTGCTGGGGAAACATGAGGGTGCCCTTAGGCAGGTGTGGCTACAGCAGTGAGCAGTCTATAAATGTTGTGCGCAAGCACAGTCTGGAGACTGGATAATAAAAAGGACACACGGGGTTTCAGAAATTGTATAATGCTACAAAGGGAACACTACTATTTTAAAAAATCTTAAGCTTTCTGTTACTAAACCTCCTTTTGTGAAATGGTGGAGTGGACATCTTAAGGCAAAGAAAAAGCTGGGTTAAGATGATAGAGGACTTTGTACAACATGCTAAGGAGTATGAACTTTCTCCTACAGGTAGACAAGAATAGTGACATCCAAAATCTACTTTAGGTGGGTAAATTCGGTTGAAAATAAGTATATTAATTTCTGTTGGGAAACACCAATGAAATTAGACCTTTTAAGGGGTTCATGAAGTGATCAAAGTGAAGACAAATGAGCCTTGAACAAGGAAAGCTAGTGCACAGATGTAAGATACATGTGTATGGAGTATTCTGGATTTGGAAAATGATTCTACGGGAATAGTCAATACTCCATTTGAGAAAGAAGGAGAGAAAGAAGGAAAGAGAGGGAGAGGAAAAGGGACACACAGAGAGAGACTGATCAGTTCCACCATCTCAATAAACTGTGAAAATGTTTTTTCTTGCCTTTCTCTGTGTTCTCTCTCTCCCTCATAGAAAGTTTAGAGTCAAAATGTAAATATGGACTTAAATGGAGGAAGCGTTCTGTTGGTGGTACTTTATTCACTTGTGAACCCAAAGTTTTAACAAATTTCCCTTCCTAAGCTGCATCCAAGTGATTTGTTCCATTGTTGATTTTATTGACTATACTATTATTACCTTAGTATTTGAATCTGTCAAGTGCTGTAAGACAGTTTGTTAACAATTTGTCATGACACCTCTGCTGGGTGGGAGGATGACACACATCATTATCATTATTATTAAGATTTACTTTTACAGCTGGTGCCATGATAAATGATTTACAGATAAACATAGCAATACTCAAGTTATTTATATCAAGTTAATTAATCATATCGATTTAAAATCCTGTTCTGTTATTTAACTTTTCCCTGTACATGTTAGTTTTAGATCTAATTTTGGAATAATTATATTGAGTTCAAACTTTCAAACTCTACATTAATACCTATATTTCATCTGAAAAATTATTAACATTTTCAGTTCAATTTTAATAACTGCAGTTCTTCTAGTAGGGTGACCTTTTCTTTCCAAATATTTGAAGTAATTAAGTTGGAGAATGAAAGTACCCATTGACAATTTTCTTTTGCTATTGAAAAATCCTACTTCAGTGACTGGCACAGAACAGAGAAACCAGGTTTTTCTCTTTGCTTCCTTCGTAAATGGCACAAACATAAATAGCTGCAGTCAGAGATCCAGGAGTTGTTCTTACCTTGTCCCTCCCCATCACTGGCTTCATGCTATCAATCACCAAGGCTGCTACTGTAGTTTCCTTTATATAGACTAAATAAGTTGACATTACTCGGTCTACAGCCATGGGCCAATACCATTTCTTCCCTAATAGAATGTTCCTATATATTACATGCAGTCTGGAAGCTCCTTGTCATGTTCCTCCCTATTCTATCTTCAGTGCTCAAGTACAGTGCTTGGAAATAGAGTATTTGTTATAAGTATTTGTGGAGTGAATATATTGATCCTCCCACTCTTAAATGGCTATTTTCTAAAAGCTGTCTGCCTAATACCAGAGAAATCTTTCCCCAAAAACACATCTGATCTTGTCATTTTCACATGAAGTCCATCCATTACCCTTTAAGGAAAAAAAATTATAAAATCTTCCCCAATGAACAAATAAGGCCCTTTGTTACCTGATTCTAATTTAACTCGGCCTACACTGCAGATGGTGACTGCAGGCATGAAATTAAAAGACGCTTACTCCTTGGAAAAAAAGTTATGACCAACCTAGATAGTATATTCAAAAGCAGAGACATTACTTTGCTGACTAAGGTCTGTCTAGTCAAGGCTATGGTTTTTCCTGTGGTCATGTATGGATGTGAGAGTTGGACTGTGAAGAAGGCTGAGCGCAAAAGAATTGATGCTTTTGAACTGTGGTGTTGGGGAAGACTCTTAAGAGTCCCTTGGACTGCAAGGAGATCCAACCAGTCCATTCTGAAGGAGATCCACCCTGGGATTTCTTTGGAAGGAATGATGCTGAAGCTGAAGCTCCAGTACTTTGGCCACCTCATGCCAAGAGTTGACTCATTGGAAAAGACTCTGATGCTGGGAGGGATTGGGGGCAGGAGGAGAAGGGGACAACCGAGGATGAGATGGCTGGATGGCATCACGGACTCAGTATACGTGATCTGAGCGAACTCCAGGAGACGGTGATGGACAGGGAGGCCTGGCGTGCTGCGATTCATGGGGTCACAAGGAGTCGGACACGACTGAGCGACTGAACTGAACTGAACTGATTCTCACTATATCATCCCTGTGAGGAAGCTCAACCCTTAGTTCTACTGGGCTTTCTCTCTCTACTTGACTTTGCACATGGTACTCATGCACCACATGTTCCCTTTTCTTCTGACAGTTACTATTCAGAACTCCTCTTAAATATCATCTTTTTTCCTAATGACATCCTTTTCTTCCATTCTTGGTCTAGTATTTTTCTAGTTCCCTGTTTCTACCTCTGTAAGCATGCTTTACAAAGTGTGTGCATTGGATACCAGTGTATCTCACCACCAGATGTTAACTTCTCTAAGAGCAAGGGTAGTGTAATAGTTCAACAATCTGTAATCCTTAAAAAATGAACAAAGAACTACAGAGATAATATAATTCTATTAAAAATACAGTGCTAAACAGGGAAATCTACTCAATGCTCTGTGGTGACCTAAATGGGAAGGAAATATAAAAAAGAGGGGATACAGGTATACATATAACTAATTCACTTTGCTGTATAGCAGAAATCAACACAACATTGTAAAGCAACTAATACCAATTAAAAAAAATTTTAATACAGTGCTAAGAGTACCAAATACATGGTTTGAGATTGCCCTATACCATCTACATGAACTTGAACAAAGCTGGTAACTAATTAATTTGAGACTAATTCTTCTTATCTGTAAATGGGAGCTCTTAGACTAGATTTATAGCTAAGGTTAAGTTTTTGTATTTTTTTAACTCTCATGATCTGTGCTATTGTAAACAGACTGAGAAAATTACCAAGTAGGGCAGCAAAAGCAGGGGGAAACATTTGAGCCAGACTCCTAGAGCAATATTCTTTAATCTTGCTATCAAGAGTGCATTTAAATGTTTCTCCTTAGGTGTCTAATTTTGTAAGTTAGGCTCATAATTTAGCTTGGAATATTTATTCATTCCCTTGAACTATATAAATGACCAAATAATAAAAGACTACTTTTTGAGTATATGACTTCCTGTAATAATATCTCCCACAGGCCAGGGGTCCATATGAACTGGCTATTTTTTATAGGTTGCCTTCCACCCTCCACCCTAAACTCTTATTTTTCAGACCCGCTCTCATTTTATGTCTCCAATGGAAGTGCATCAACCTTTCCTAATGACCATACTTTGAAGATCAAGAGAGAAGAATGAAAAATGGCAGCTATGTTAACAGCTAGTATTACCTGTCATGATGACATGTTATTAAGAATATTAATGCAATTATAAGGCCTTCATACTTTTACTATTTTAGTTACCAATTATATTAGGAGTCAATATCACAATGAGAAAAAACTTCAAATTCATTCTGATGGCTGTAATAAAAAAAGACAATCAACAATGTTGATTAGTGTGTGAAGATATTAGAGCCTTCACATACTGCTGGAGGTACTGCAAATTGGTGAAGCTATTTTGGAGAAAAGTTTGGTGATTCAGTGAAACTTAAACATAGAGTCACCATATTACTCAGCAATTCTACTCCTAGATAAATTCACAAGAAAATTGAAGATCCACTTAAAAACTTATACATGAGTGTTCAAGAAAACAGTACTTGTAATAGGCAAAAAAGTAGAAAAAAGATTCTATATATTTATGAACCAATGAATGGATAACAAGATGTTAATATAGCCACAGAAAAGAATGTAGTTTGGATACATGCTACAACATGAATGATATCTTGAAAATATTATGCTAGATAAAAGCAACTAGACACAAAAGGTAACATATTGTTTGATTCCATTTACATAAAATGTTCAAAATAGGCAAATCCATGGAGAGACAATGCATATTACTGTTCTCTAGGGACTGAGGGGTAAGGGAGGATAGGGAGCAATTGCTAACAGGTATTAAGTTTCTTTTCTGGAGTTATGGAAATGCTCTGAAATTAATTAGACAGTGGTGATGGTTATGCAATTCTGTGAGTACACTAAAAACTAAGAAAATCCATATTTTTAAAGAGTAAACTTTATGATGTATAAATTGTAAAAGAAAAAATCTATAATGAAGTTGATAGCTAAGATTCCTAAATACTATATTTTTTACACTGATATTTTAATTGCAGAGAGAAAAAACTGTGATTACATAACACACACAAATATCTAGGCATATAAAATATACACAAATATTTCATATACTATATACATGCTAAAGTAAAATATTATAACTTCTCAGCAGATAATTACATGATATCAGGATATGTATAATTTATTCCTGTATTCAGTTCAGTTCAATCAGTTGCTCAGTCGTGTCCAACTCTTTGCAACCCCATGAATTGCAGCACGCCAGGCCTCCCTGTCCATTACCAACTCCTGGAGTTCACTCAAATTCAAGTCCATCAAGTCGGTGATGCCATCCAGCCATCTCATCCTGTGTCATCCTCTTTTTCTCCTGCCCCCAATCCCTCCCAGTATCAGAGTCTTTTTCAATGAGTCAACTCTTCACATGAGGTGGCCAAAGTACTGGAGCTTCAGCTTTAGCATCATTCCCTCCAAAGAACACCCAGGGCTGATTTCCTTCAGAATGGAATGGTTGGATCTCCTTGCAGTCCAACGGACTCTCAGGAGTCTTCTCCAACACCACAGTTCAAAAGCATCAATTCTTCAGTGCTCAGCTTTCTTCACAGTCCAACTCTCACATCCATACATGACCACTGGAAAAACCATAGCCTTGACTAGACGGACAGATGTTGGCAAAGTAATGTCTCTGCTTTTCAATGTGCTATTTAGGTTGGTCATAACTTTCCTTCCAAGGAGTAAGCGTCTTTTAATTTCATGGCTGCAGTCACCATCTGCAGTGATTTTGGAGCCCCCCCCAAAATAAAGTCTGACACTGTTTCCACTGTTTCCCCATCTGTTTGCCATGAAGTGATGGGACCAGATGTCATGATCTTCGTTTTCTGAATGTTGAGCTTTAAGCCAACATTCTCACTCTCATCTTTCACTTTCATCAAGAGACTTTTTAGTTCCTCTTCACTTTCTGCCATAAGGGTGGTGTCATCTGCATATCTGAGGTTATTGAGATTTCTCCCAGCAATCTTGATTCCAGCTTGTGCTTCTTCCAGCCCAGCTAGCTATATATATAAATATAAACTATCTAGCTTTTGAAATAATAGACAAAACATTGAAATTTATATATAAACATAAACGAGGAATTTATTTTGAAGCTTGCGCTTTGTAAAAAGCGTTTTTTAAAACTTTACCTAGAATGATAGATATACTTGATTTCTTTTTATGAAAACTTATCTCACTAACAATAAATAAATTTTTCATATTACCCTCTAAGGAATAAAATGGAAAACTGAGTAAATCAAAAAGTAGAATGGTTGGCGTTTGAAACACTGAGCTCTATATGATTTTTCTCCCTAAGGAGATCTAGTTTTAAATAAGCAATTTCAGTGTTTAGCCTTGTATTCCTTTGGTAAATTCACTTTTCTTCTATCTTGCATAATATCTTTAAAAAGACTTCATAACCTAAGACTCCATATGGAATGAATATGATTTTTCTTTACCCTTGAAATAAAGAATATTTTTATATATCTGTGACTTAATATTTTAAGGTATCAGTTCAAAATATCTTGAAAAACATCTTATTTGTTAAAGTAGCAAAAAGTATCATTTGTCATGCAGTTCAGTTCAGTCGCTCCATCGTGTCTGACTCTCTGCAAACCTATGGACTGCAGCACCCCAGGCTTCCCTGTCCATCACCAACACCTGGAGCTTACTCAAACTCATATCCATCGAGTCACTGATGGCATCCAACTCCTTCATCCTCTGTTGTCCCCTTTTCCTTGTGCTTTCAATATTTCCCAGCATCAGGGTCTTTTCCAATGAGTCCGTTCTCTGCATCAGGTGGCCAAAGTATTGGAGTTTCACCTTCAGCATCAGATCTTCCAGCGAATACTCAGGACTGATTTCCTTTAGGATGGACTGGTTGTATCTCCTTGCAGTCCAAAGGACTCCCAAGAGTCTTCTCCAACACTACAGTTCAAAAGCATCAATTATTCAGCTCTCAGCTTTCTTTATAGTCCAACTCTCACATCCATACATGACTACTGGAAAACCCATAGCTTCGACTAGACGGACTTTGGTGGCAAAGTAATGTCTCTGCTTTTTAATATGCTGTCTAGGTTGTCATTGCTTTTCTTCCAAAGAGCAAGGGTCTTTTAATTTCATGGCTGCAGTCACCATCTTCTGTGATTTTGGAGTACCAAAAAATAAAGTCTCTCACTGTTTCCATTGTTTCCCCATCTATTTGCCATGAAGTGACTGGACCGGATGCCATGATCTTAGTTTTCTGAATGTTGAGTTTTAAGCCAACTTTTTTACTCTTTTTTCATTTTCATCAAAAGGCTCTTTAGTTCTTCTTCATTTTCTACCATAATGGGGTGTCATCTGCATATTTGAGGTTATTGATATTTCTCCCGGGAATCTTGATTCCAGCTTCTGCTTCATCCAGCCCGGCATTTCGTATGACATACTCTGCATATAAGTTAAATAAGCAGGTTGACAATATATGTACTCCTTTCCTGATTTGGAACCAGTCTGTTGTTCCATGTCCAGTCCTAACTATTGCTTCCTGACCTGCATACAGGTTTCTCAAGAAGCAGGTCAGGTGGTCTGGTATTCCCATCTCTTTGAGAATTGTCCACAGTTTATTGTGATTCACACAGTCAAAGGCTTCGGCATAGTCAATAAAGCAGAAATAGATGTTTTTCTGGAACTCTATTGCTTTTTTGATGATCCAGCAGATGTTGGCAATTTGTTCTCTGGTTCCTTTGCCTTTTCTAAATCCAGCTTGAACATCTGGAAGTTCACAGTTCATGTAATGTTGAAGCTTGCCTTGGAGAATTTTGAGCATTCCTTTGCTAGTGTGTGAGATAAATATAATTGTGCAGTAGTCTGATCATTATTTGGCATTGCCTTTCTTTGAGATTAGAATGAAAACTGACCTTTTCCAGTTGTGGCCACTGCCGAGTTTTCCATATTTGTTGGCATATTGAGTGCAGCACTTTCACAGCATCTTGTTTTCAGATTTGAAATAGCTCAACTGGAATTCCATCACCTCCACTAGCTTTGTTTATAGTGATACTTCTAATGCATTTGTGATGCATGCAACTTCAAAGTTAATATTAATTCAAAGATATTTTTCAGAGTATATAAGGTATATTTCTTTCTATTTAAAAACATCATATAGCATAAACACAACTTCAAATCTTCCATGGAAAACAGCGAGAATAAAAACATACACATTCATTTAATCAGAGGCATTAAAGTGAAAATGAAGTCACTCAGTTGTGTCTGACTCTTTGCGACCCCATGGATTGTAGTCTACCATGCTCCTCCATCCATTGGATTTTCCAGGCAAGAGTACTGGAGTGGGTTGCCATTTCCTTCTCCAGAGGATCTTCCTGACCCAGGGATCGAACCCGGGTCTCCTGCATTGTAGGCAGATGCTTTACCATCTGAGCCACCGGAATCAGATGCATACATGTGGTTTATTTGCTAATAAATCAGAAAAAGAAATGTTGACACTATAATTTAATCAAGGGCTTCTTATCTTTCAAAAATCTAGTTTTGAAACACTTAAAATTTTATCTTTCTTTATTAACATAAAAGTATAAATACAAGATTTATCATGCATCTATGGCCTTTTGCTTCAAATGCAACCTAATGTTATATTCAAAATCTTATTTCAAAATCCTCAAAGATGTTGGAATCTAGAGGCAAATGGCAGAAACAATCATTTACTTCAGGTCTCTTAAAGGTGAGATGTATATGTATACCTCACTTCATTTATAAAGGGTCTATATTTTTCAAAGCATTAGTTTAATTTACTTACAGGAGAATTTTCATGTTTATTATTTCAACCATAGATAACTTTCTGAAATGAAAAGTTATATTTCCTCAGCTATAAAGAACAACAATAGCAACAAAACACATTTCTAGATCTTTTATTTTTAAAGTACTAAAATATTTTATAACTCCTCCAGCACTACTCACATGCATTTAGAAATGAAATACATATAATTTGATGTTAGACTACTCTGTTCTTACCATTTTACTAAATTTAAGCAAAATCCATTTGCATGGTAAAATTGCATAAATAATAAAACTGAAATTCTCCCATTACAAATACTATTTTTTATTTCTTTAAAGCATTATTCAAACTTGTTTCTGTAGTATGTCTGCTATTTTATGGCTCTTGGTGATGCATAAATGAAATATTAAATGATTCACCCAAGATTCGATTCCAAATCTTCCATCAGTCATATTTGCTATTGTTTATGTTATCATAAAGAGGCATTTTTTTCCTTAGATATGTGAGATATTTTTGGCACATGATACCAAATAACATATGTTAAAAGGAGGAACTGTAAAAACACAATGTGTACATTAATATAATGTGATAGAGTGTATCAGAGTTGATAACTTCCAGGCAAGCAGCATATTTAGATGTTGAAGCACATTTTAAGCCATCCTTTACTCACATAATTTAGGTTTCAAATATATTTCGCAATTGCTCACTGTAGAATAGCTGCAGAACTGAAACAAAACTTTCATATAAAACTGAAAGCCCTTTTGTTTCCACAAAACCCTTATTCTGTCATCCACTGGCAGTGAGTTTCCCAGTCATGTTCTCTGCCAGTCCTTACCAGTTTGCCAATTACACAAGCTGCTTCCCAGACATCAGACACAAATTCCACAAGACTGCTGTGCAAGCGTACCCTAATTAACCATCAGCTTAATTAGACAATTTACTGTGTAATTAGCAGGCAATTAGTCAACACCTCTCAGATCTTATTGACTGCTGTGACAGCCTTTCCGTCTCTCCACATTCCAATACACAACAGCAACCATGTTTCTAGCACTCTTCAACTCACTACGACATGGTTCTGGATGGAGAAGTGGGTAATATTATATAACAAAGGAAAAAAATCAATGTGTAGTCTGTCTAATTATTGAATTGTTTATAAACTTGCCTTTTATTTAATACTGGAAGTTCAATATTAAAGATATTTAAGTACCCACTCCAAAAATGGTTTTAGAGCAAACTTCTTACATCTTATTTCATGTTTTAATGTAAAACTGTAAATTGCATGTGCTATGAATTATGCTCCATGATTTGACTATGCCTGTAATAATTTGAGTGAATTTTCTGCTCTGTGTGTAAGAGAACTACTCGATTAGATCCTATTAATGTTAATAACAGTTACAGAACCAAACCCCACACATACTAACAGAATGTATTCTAGAGTTGGGAAGCATTTCCTAGTTCTCAGTGAATTATGAACAGAAATCAGAAAGGAATCAGAAATCAGGAAGGAATCATATCTTGATGTTTTAACATTTACATTAACACATTAATTTTTACATGAAAAAGCGTTTTTTTTTAATGTTTTTCTCTGAGCCTATGTGTATGCCACATAACATCCACTGCTCTTTGCAGGGCAATTTCTGACCCTTCTAAAAGACTTTCCCTTTTCTGGGGATTTTATGATTAGAAACTAGTAGGATTCCAACAGCCATAAGAAACAACAATTCTTTACCTTTTTTCTTTTCAGAAATATTAAACATGAAGTTTTAGGGATGATTTAAAAGTCACAAAATCCAGTGAGCCAACTTCATTCTCACCTATGGCTTTTCACTAATTGTTCTTCTTGCCTAGAACTTTGGGGCCCTTACATTAAAAAAAAAAAGAAAGAAAGAGAAAACCATTGCTAATGGGAAAATGTAAATAATATAGGAAAAAAATTGTCATAATAAGTACATTAGCTTAATTGGTAAAAGTAGAATGAGATGAGGTCTGAGAGACAGGCAGAACCTATATGATAAAGTGATCTGTATAAGAATTTTGGATCTTAGTTAAGAGCTATGAAAGCCATTAGACTATTTTAAGCAAAGGAGTGGCATGGTGTGACTTAGGTCGTAAGAAACCGGTTTGACTACAGTACGGAGGAGACCCTTTAGCCTATGGTATGCAGACTGGCATGCAGGAAAGGCAGGAGCAGAAGCAGACAGGCTCTTGTAGGAAACTGGAATAGTATTTCTGTGAGAACTGATGGCGGCTCAGATGTGGGTAATACTTACTAGTGGAGATAACTCCTTCAAGGAGATGGGCAAAATTATAGTGATTTTCTATGCTTTAATAAATGATTACATAACTATTAATGTGTTAGTTTGGCTTGAAGATGGTAATAATAATCGCAACTCTTACTGACATGGTGTTTCACATGTTACAAATCATTTTTTACATCTACTATTTTTTTTAATTCAAACTGAGCTTCATTAGAAAACCATAAAAAAGGAAAAACAAAGGCTTTGCTGAAAACTGACTAACTGCAAGGTACTCTAGAATGCTTCCACTCACCCTTCCTTCCTCTCCTCCACTTGGGCCCAGTTTTACATTGCTGTCTTACAGCTCTCCCAGTCTTCTTTACCTTCATTCATATTTTTTCTCACAGGTATTTCACCTAATAATTTTCTAACATATTTAATCCCATCTCAGCAACTCTTTTGTGGAAGATCTGGACTAAAACATTTCTGATGCCATGTTAAACAGAAATAATCAATTAAGTGACAACCACAGCATCTAGAAAAATTTCTCAATATGAAAGAAATTTTGTAAAATTTAAGAAATTTTTGTTAATTTATTTTCACATAATTAATATCATAAAATGTCACAAAATTTTCACATAATTTAAATTTGGCACAGACTTTAGTAATGCGACTGTGTTGAAATACAAATTTTGGTTGAGATTTTAAGGGGAATTGAAATAAATTATAAAAATAAATTCCCATTGAGTAAATTTCCAAATAGGTGACAAAAATATGCTTAAGTTTTCCTTATACCCTTTACCTTCAACAGAATACAAAAGCATTCTGGAAATCATAAAATTATTTCTTTGGAGGACATTAATGGTGTGTTTTGAGTCTCATTGCCATACCAAACTCCAAGAGAGTAGTTAAAAAGAGACTCTCACAACACTTGATATGTTTTCCCTGCAATTTTATTTCCCTCTTGAAGGGTAAAAGCACAATGCATGGTGCCTGACTCTGTTTGATACGTCTGAAGGGTAAAGCCTGAGTTGCCTGCTACAGAAAGATGAGCTATACGAGATGCAACTGTACCTTGACCAGTCCATACTCCTAGGATTTATCAGGGCAAAGGCACTATGGACAGTTTAGGAACCCTATAAAATAAGGCAGTGTGAGGCCACTTAAGCTCTATTCAATAGGGACACCTAGAGAGGCAAAGAGGTCTCAGCAGAGAGAAGTTAATGAACCCAATGGGCTCCCAGGAGTTGTGCAGGGAATAAGCAATAACCAAAGACGCAAAGAACCATTGCTGTGCTTAGTCATTCAGTCATGTCTGACTCTCTGTGATCCCATGGACTGGGGCCTGCCAAGCTCCTCTGTCCATGAGGATTCTCCAGGCAAGAATACTGGAGTGGGTTGCCATGCCCTCCTCCAGGGGGTCTTCCTAACCCAGGGATCGAACCCAGGTCTCCCACACTGCAGCAAATTCTTTACCGTCTGAGCCACCAGGGAAGCCCCAAAAGAACCATGGGGGAGAGTATTCCCTAATGACTGGAGGAATTTTTGTAGAACCCATGTGAGCCTAAAAAAGTATGAGTCCTAAAGAAGAAGAATATAGATGTAAAAATTCTATTTATCCAAGAAAATAAAATCACTCACCATGAACTGAAAGTGAAAAGTGAAAGTCAAAATCGCTCAGCCATGTCCAACTCTTTGTGATTCCATGGACTGTATAGTCCAGGCCAGAATGCTGGAGTGGGCAGCCTTTCCCTTCTCCAGGGGACCTTCCCAACCCTGGGATTGAACCCACGTCTCCCACATTCCAGGCAGATTCTTCACCAGCTGAGCCACAAGGGAAGCCCATCGTGAAGTAGTGACATTTAAAAATTTATTCTTCACAATAATTCTTAATGCTATGTTAAATTCTAAAACATATTAGACTAGGGAAATAGTCAATAAATAGGTACTTTCCAACTCCTTCATTTGGAGCTGCCTTCCAGAGGCTCACGTTTAAGAAAGGAAAAAAGGAACAAAAAAGAATCCATTCTATCTTATTTAATAAATCAATTTTATCAATTAAGTAAAATTTTATAAATGTTTAAAGAATGTAGAGAAGATAACCATTGGTCAACACAGTGACAGAGGACTTGCATCATCACTGGTCTTTAAATATTAGAATAGGAGAAGTCTTTGTAAGCAGAAACGGTAAAATTAAGGTGTCGATAATGGAAACATAAACCCCATGACTAGAATGGATTAATTAGAAAAGAGAGACTTTGTCTGTTTGGGAGAGGAAGTGGAAGTAATCACTGAAATGGTGAATGGAAGCTACAGCATGATTAATAGTGACTTCCAAACTGAATTACACAATTCCTCTGCTTAAAACTCCTTCAGGTCCCTGTTATCTATACAATCACATTTAAATTCACAGCACAACAGGCCTTTTCCATAGTCACCACAGCTACTTATACCACCTTGCAAAACATGCTGAATCTCACTTAAGATTCAGCTGCTGAAACTTAAATATGCTTGGCACACTCAAGACCATGGATGACCATGTGCTATTCCTTCTGCCTAGAATAAAGATACAGCTCAAATGTGAAGTCATTTTTCTTTTTAAAAAAGTAAAGTACTTATTTGGAAGTCACATTTTTAGTCTAAGAATCTCTGCTGTCTTGTGTCAACATTTAGTCCTGCATCTTCGGTGCATATTCTGAACGAGCTTAAATTTTCTTGAGCAAAACCATTTACACACACACATATACTCAGAGAGGCACACTATATGAATGGCCAGTGCCTAACAAATGTATGCTGAGTGAATAAGATTTGAAAAAAAAAAAAAAAGTGTATATAAAGACAATTAACAGCAGCTCTCAGAATACATCTGGTCTAGTCCATATACCTAAAAGTGACACTTATGACACTTTTAGATAAATTTTAACTTTAATAGAGGGTGAATTTGGCAGAAACTAATGATAAATTGTTCCAAACATATGGGATATTGTGCAAAAACGTGCAAATGAATAAGCAGAGCAGGATAAAAAGGCCAGTGGACTTAGCTGAAATGAAAGAAGCAGATGGGGAAGTCGGGTAAGTAAAGGTAACTGATATATAAAGAGAAAGTGTTACTGAATGTTTCTCTAAAAAACCAGCTACTTCCTTCAGCATGTAGTGACACCTTATTTCAGAAACAGTGGTGAATATGAAGCAGTGAATACTGAATATAAGGGCCATTACAAATCATCTAAGAAAAAGAAGCATAAATACAACTACAATTTAAAACTGAACAAATTCTTATAAAATAACAAAATAGCCAATGCAGGCATGTTTTTAATAAAAATCTGAAAGTGAGTTAACCACTTGGCTTTTATATTTAAAGTTTTATTTTAAATGAAGGATTCTTTACTGGAAAATTACATGGATGGAGGAGCCTGGCTGGCTACAGTTCATGGGTTTGCAAAGAGCTGGACATGACTAAACAACTACCATACTAAAATGAAGGATAAAGAGTATCCTTATGTAGTATGACAAGCCTCTTGTGAAAAATCAAGACAGAAAATACAAATCCAAGGAGGGTATTATAGAATTCAAGTTATTTTAACTTTAACCAAGACTGTATCATTCAAATACACCTAGAATATGAATATTTTTCAGCTAGATAAATTTAAAATCTGCAATTGCGATTGAGACAGGATGAACGTGAAATCAGTTTCCCAACAGCAGGATTATACTTTGAGGAAATTTCCATTAGCAATAATTATGAGAATTTTCCATTAACCTTGAAGCCATTTGCTTAAAAAAAAGGAACTGAATAAGAGGTATTTTCCACTACGTTAGGTTCTGCTACCAGCTAACTCAGATCAAAATTGTACACATCAATTTATATTATTAAAAAACCTATTTGAGTCTCACTTTACCCATTCTACCAAAATGATTAACTAATTAACAAGTGTAAAATCACAGTCTGAAATGGAAAAAAGGTGGAAAAAAGAGGTAATTATATTGGAAAATTGATTGGTCTCCATAGTCAGCTAGCCCAAATGGTGAAATAGAAAGTAAAAAACAAAAAATTGAGAACACCTTAAATAACTTTAATAATGCACCAAGTTAAAAATTCTACTTAGGTTACAATTGAAAGATTTATGTTTAATATTAGAAGTATGTGTGTTAATCTGTTTAGAAACATCACAATCTATATATTTTCTTGAATAAGCCTGGCATACATGACACGCTTGAAAATTATTCATTTAGAACTTTGGTCTAACTTGCAAGATTTAGCTTCATCATTGCAAGTGTAAACAATAATGGGCATGCAATATTCTTTTGTTGTTGGAGAAATCAAGGTTACATCAGAGGAGAGCTTGCTAAATTGTCTTGAAGTGAACACTTGGATGAAAATCTCCCATAGGACTACTACATGTGGACTGCAGCCTTTAATAAAATGCATTCTTTATAATCCGAGGATGCATCAATTTTACAAATTGTAAATTCAGTCAAATTTATGAATATAATTCATCTAAATAACAAAGGGCTTCCCTCATAGCTCCATCCATGGGATTTTCCAGGCAAGGGTACTGGAGTGGGTTGCTATTTCCTTCTCCAGTGGGGTCACAAAGAGTCAGACAAGACTGAGTGACTTCACTTCAATTCCCTCATACCTCAGTTGGTAAAGAAACTGCCTGCAATGCAGGAGACCCTGGTTCAATTCCTGGGTCAGGAAGATCTGCTGGAGAAGGGATAGGCTAGCCACTCCAGTGTTCTTGGGCTTCCCTTGTGGCTCAGCTCGTAAAGAATCCACCTGCAATGAGGGAGGCCTGGGTTCGATTCCTGGGTTGACTAACCAAATGAAAGTCAAACTGTTACAACACAGAAATTATTGATGGTTTTATCATGCTAAAAGTTTCCCAGATGAAAAGTTTATATTGAATGTGTTTAAATAATTTTAAGTCCTTACTTAATGTATAGATCTATATTAGGAAAGCAATATCATACAGTAAAAACAAATTACTTATGTACTAAATTTAAAGCCAGAACTATAGCAGTGAAAATAATGCAGTGAACCGTTGTTCATTTATTGTTTCACAGATTTTCATGATAAGATAATTTAGAAATGCAATAATAAAAAAATATTGGTTTTGATATAATCTTTTACAAACACAGATCTTCATTGCTCATAAGACTTTCCAAAAGGAGTTATGAGTAAATTGTGATTTTCTATATTGTAATCCAAAGAGAATTAGCTAGGCACTAAAATATTATTGTGTAACTTATTTGTGAAATTCCCCTTAACAATGTTAAAGATTATTTTCAGTATTTATAGTCCTGACAGTGTTAGTCCTAATTTTTGTCTGGTTGATAGGTGCTAGCAATTTGTACAAATGCAGGCAACTTCCTCTCAATTAAGATAATGTGGATTGAAACAAGATTCTGGAAATCCACATGGGAGAACAGACAACCGACATGGTAAAAAGTGTGCAAACCTTATTATGGGAAGGAAAACAGGACTATTTAGAAAGAAAAAAGACAAGACTTGTGGATAGGACATGAGAGCTGTCTCCAAGTAACTGAAGAGCTGTCATGTGGAATTGTGGTTTAAATTAGAAGCCTATAATTATTCATTCATCTAACAAGTATGGATTGCGTCCTTCTTATCTGCCAGACATGGTTCTTGGCACTGGGCATACAGTAGCGAGCAAGAAAGATAACATCTCTCTTCTTATGAAGCTTACTTCAAATGGCTAAAACAGAAAGTAGACACATAAATACATGATTAAGAACATGGTAATTTCATATGGTGACAAGCACAGTGAAGAAAGAGCAACCAAGGAAATGTGGGAGAGACAGAATGAGATTTGAGTGGTCAGCAAAGAATTCCCTGAGGAAAAGTTTCATGTGAAAACGGAAAGAGAAGTAGGAGCAGTTGTATAAAGAGGTGAAGGCAGAGCAAACACAAGTAAGCGGCCCTCAGAAAGGGAGGAGCTGCCCATGTTAGAGGGCAGGGAGGGAGGACAGCATGGTTGGAGAAGGATGGTGCAGGACGACTGGCTCTTCATGAAAATGGATTCCCAGAGGTTTTTCATCAATCCATCTCTCCCCCGCCAGCCCTGCCTCTCAAGAACCAAAATAGACATAAACTCCTAAGTGCCACTTTGCTTGAAGCAAGGGGTTGGGAGACCCTTGATGCACCTGTTCAAATGAACTCCAAATGCTGATGGAGACAAACTGCCTTCATTTTTAGACACGAATGTATCCAGAGAGGATATATAGACAAAAGAGTCTGGATTTGTATCAAATAGATGGTGGTTCAGAACAAGGCATAGCAGATTTAAACCACTGAGTGAGAGAAGCCACACCTATGCTCCTGGGTCCTGTTTGAGGACCCAAGAACATGAATGAAGCTATCAGGGACCAGTCAGCCACCAAGAAGGCTGTCAAACAACAGACGCACTGGTGAGAACAAGTAACATATCACATGGGGCAAAAAGAAGCTTAGCCTACTGAGCCTTGACCAGATTACCAAATTATAGGATCAAAAGAAGATTATTTATTGTTTTAAGCCACTAAATTATGGGACAGTTTGATGTATAGCAATAAATAAGTGAGACAGAAATGCTTGCTAAAACATGTGGCAACAGATTTCAGATTGAGAGGCAGGCAGAAGCCTCTCTTGAAAACTCAAGAATAGTCTGCTAGTAACGTCTGGGAGAATGCTAGCGGAAGCTGGGAATGCAGTGTGAAAACTGTTACTGGCGACTGGGAAAAGAGTGGACTGTATTATGTAGTGACAGAACAATTGGCAAGAATGTCACTGGTGATAATTCAAAAGACAGAAAATGTACATAATGCATTTGTGGATCTGACTAAAGATATCTCTAGACAGAATGCTTTAAGTGTTGGTTGAGTGTTTCTTCCCAAGTATAATAAGGTACTGTAATAGACAAAAAGAGCCAAAAAGGATATATTTGATTGCCAGAGTAAAGCAAATGAGACTAGCATTTGCTGGGTTGGAAAAAAAAGCTATTATTTATACTTTATCTCTCCTGGAAGGAGATTTTCAAACTAAGAAATGACCACAGGGTAAGGGTGGCATCAAGAGCTTTGCTAGATGACACTTTGTTAGAACCTTACAAAGATTTTGCAGGAGTCCTAGTGGATTCTTTCAAGTAGACAATATCGATTCTAAGCATCTCTAGGATGCTGTCATAGCAGCAACACATATTCAACATGGAGAGAAGTCTGTCTCAAGGAATTATGGATGTGGCTCTGGGGCATGATTCAAAAGGTTTTTAAGAGAGTTTTTGGTGACATCACTATGATCTAGGTTTAAAATGGATAATTCAAAATAAAGGAAAGAATAAGAATTCCTAACTTTCTATGGGCAGAAACATTCTGAAAAGGCTACTCAACTGCCAACATGGGCCATGATTGGTCCTTTCTAAATAAAAGAAAACAAAACAAAACTCACAAGGCAGAATCAACAGCCCAGAAGGTAGGGCCAGTAATGGAGAGGAACAATGGATTAGGGAACCACTACTTGGGAGTCGAATGGGCTTCCGCGGTGGTGCTAGTGGTAAAGAATCTGCCTGCAGTGCAGGAGACCTGGATTCGATCCCTGGGTCGGGAAGATCCCCTGGAGAAGGGAATGGCAACCCATTCCAGTATTCTTGCCTGGAGAATCCCATGGACATAGGATCCTGGCGGGCTACAGTCCATAGTGTTGCAAAGAATTGGACACAGCTGAAGCGACTTAGCATGCATGCATTCAAGAAATAGGTAAATACCATCTGCTCAATGGTGGGAAAAACAGCAAAATCAAATCAAACAAAGGGGCATACATGCAGCATGGAAGGATTATTGCAACTGTCTTTATAAACACACTACCTACAGCATGTATATTGCATCTTGTAACTTGTTTTGTCCCAAAATGTACAGTGGAAGTGACAGTGTGTGACTGGGGTCTCTGTCTCCATGGACATTGAAGCTTCCACTCTTGCCTTCTTAGAACACCAAGAGGAAAGAGATATTATGAAGAGATGGATGGGGGCCAGCCATCTCAGCAATTACAGCAACTTCAACTAGACACATGAGTGGAGGCATCATGCCAGTCCCCAGGCATCCCTCCAATTGACTGCAAAGGCATGAATGAGCCCAGCAGACATCATGTGATGCAGAAAAACTTCCCATATGAGCTCAGCCAAACTGTGTATGTGTATGTGCTCAGTCATGTCTGACCCTTTGCAACCCCTTGGACTGTAGCTCACCAGGCTCCTCTGTCCATGGAATTTCCCAGGCAAGAACGCTGGAATGGGTTGCCATTTCCTACTCCAGGGATCAAATCTGTGTCTCTTGCATCCCCTGCACTGGCAGGCAGATTCTTTACCACTCGGCCACCTGGGATGCTCCTTCAACCAAACTACCAGTGTGCATAACTGAGTGAAAAAGCAATTGTTCCAAGGCCTTGGCACCTTATTTAACTTTCTCAGACTATTATAGTTGATCCTTGAACAATGCAAATTTGAACTACACAGTCCACTTCTTTGCAGATTTTTTTTTTCAATACTTAAGTACTATAGTACTATATGGGCCCATGGTTGGTCCAATCTGTAGATGTGGAACCACAAATACAGAGAGTTGAACTATAAAGTTATAAGCAGATTTTCAACTTTGTAGGGGGTCAGTGCTCCTACCACCCATGGTGTTCAAGGGTCCAACTGTATTTCATCTAAAAAACTTTACTATCTATCTTATAGAGATATTATGAAGATTCAATGAATAACTTATGAACAGTATTTGGCAATGTCCACGTCCATACATTCTAAGTACTCAATAAATGGTAATTAGTAATATGTATAAAAATAATAATCATAACAACGACCTCCAATTTCAAACAATAAGTTTAAGACGGTGATACAGAAGCAACCTTGAACAGAGACTGGAATTGCCCAGGTCAAATTTCTCTTCCCTAGATGGCACTACATTTCCATACTTGTTATCCTTTCTCTGGGGTATTTATTTACTTGGAAGAAGAAAAAAAAAAACACCATATTTTAAAATCAACAATTCATTTATGTTAATAAGTTAGGCTAATTTATGTCATGATGTCTCCGAAGGCAGAACTATAAAACATGGATGCAACTTGTGAGAAGGCTGATTTGGGGACAATAAATGGAATATATTTCTAAACTAGATCTTTCTATAGCTATAGCCGGCTGCATTGCCTTAAAGATCTAGCATGTTCTGTCACTAAAAGGATTCAAGAACAGGCTACATTTCTTTTTTTTTTGTCAGGGCTCTTGACACATGAGCTTAGATAATTCAGCCAGGTAGTTTTTATTTCCCTTGCTGATACTGTGTGATACTTACACTGTTTTCTAAAAAATTCTCTGTATTTTTAAAGGCTTAGTCAACAGCCTAAAACTTAATATGCAGTCTATGCACTTAGAAATTCCACTGACATTTTCATTTTTAGACATATAAACATAAACTATAAAAGCAACCTAGGATATGAAAATTTTAAATTGGCCTTTTCTCCCTTGATTGAGATCAATACTCAGAACAATCAATTTTTTTGTGTTAACTATCTGTTCATATGGCTAGAAAAAAAAAAGCTCAATATGCTGTTGCCAAGAAATCTATGTATTCATTTACTAATTCATTTATCCAAAGAATATTTGTGAAATATTTATCAAACTCTTCCTATACACTAAGCATTGTGCTGGGTGGTATAAGACTATTTTATGGCAACAGTTACAATCAATACTTTAATGCCAAAGAAATAATGAAGAACCTTAAATATTTCTCAGATTTTAGTTTTCAGTATTTTATGTTGAGAGAAACCCATTATTTGTATATCTATTTACCTAATTATTTGATACTTAAAAAATAAAATATATGCATTCAGAATATTAAAAAATCAATCACAAGTGTACTGTAATATATATATATAGGTGTGTGTGTGTGTGTGTGTATATATATATGTATAGCTTATAAATGAACAGAACTTCTGCTTAGGTTTGAATTTGATTTAAGATAGTGGTAAACTCTTCTGTTTATCTGTGTAGTAAAGATATATACACCCTGCAGTTAGATATTATTATTTGAAGTATATAATATGTTGCTACTTAAGAGAAATAAATAAAATGCAATTAACAAAACCAAAACATGTTATCTATTTTCTATCAGTATAATGCAAACACAGGGTAAGGAGGTTATTTTACATGAAATATTAAGAATATCTAATATTCCCAGTTAAAGAGAGCATTACATCAGTTTGTCGTGAGAGTTTAGCTTTAATTAAGCTTGACCAATTGATTTCTTTCCTATCTTTTTAAACTTGAACTCAGTATATATTTATATTAAAATTTTATAATTATATTTTAAATATCATTTTATAGTGATATTTCCAATATTGTCTTTATAAACAGGACTTCAAGAAAAGCAATCTAGGTATTTTGGGAAACTCTAAGCAACTCTGATTTGGGAAGAAAGAATATAGTTAATAAAAGCCAACTTTTATATTATTTAACACAAAAGCAAACACAGGTCTTTGTTATATTTAACATTAAAAGACTGATCATTTGCCTCTCTAAAGAAAGCACATACAGCTTCTATACAGACTGCACAGTAAAGAATAATATATTTCTGTTTACTGAGATATCAACTGGCATTTCACTGTAAGTCAATGGTCTATCACTGCTATAGCATATTAGACCTCAATCTGGCATCTATAAATGTCAAGAATATATATGTGTGTGTGTGTGTGTGTGTGTATATATATATATATATATATATATATATATATATATATAATGCAAATCAAAGCATGCTCCAAATGCTCCAAAAATTAAAAAAAAAAAAAAGGGAAACAAAGTTCCCCTAAACATGCTTGCTGCAGAAATCAGTGTAATATTCAGCTGTCAATCTAGAAAAACAAAGAGGGACCCACACTGTCAGTAGGACAGGATAATAAAATTTCCAGCAGATGTTCAGACAGGGCTCTAATTTTTACTGAACTCCCTTGGTAAGGATTTAATTTCTTTATCATATGCAAGCTTGGCAAATTGTAGTTCATCAAAACTGCATTGTGAAATATTAATATTTCATATGATAACAAAACTCCATAGAATAACCTTTGTCATATTAAAAGCATCCAAATTTCAAATGTCAGGACTCTGAATTTTAATACATTTTAAGTAGACTATTGAAATTGCATACTAATTATAATGAGGATAATCTAAATTGGTATGCTATAATGTCACACAAATGTGTAGTACATACAATACTTGAATAGATGTCTTTAGTAGGAGGCTGTGAAAAACACGAGTTGTATACTACAACATTTCACCAATAAGAAAGCACAAAAATCATAGGACAATAATATATTTGAAACATATCTAATCATTAAATAGAGACAATATAAAAAAACAAAACAAAAAGTAGATCTTCATGATACAAACTGACTATGTTGCAAAATCATGTATGGGAAGTAATCATTTTTTAAAATAGACTTACAGAAGGCAAGGTAGTATCCTTATTTATGTCACTACAATCTGCATGAGTGCATTTAAAATAGTTTTTGCACAAATATTTTGTTGTACCCATCATCAAAGTAAGTAAAATAAAGCTTCCTAAAACCCCCTATCATTATGTTTTATGTGCCAAATTTAATTTGCATTTGTCCATAACTCTCCTTTTGAAACATCATCACAGACTTCTGAATTGATAGATTAAATTCAAATTGGAGGTCTAGAAGGAAGTTAGCTTCCACATTCATTTCTGCTGGTGATCTTAATGAAGGCAACTGCTCTCAGGTTACTGAGAGAGACAGCTTCACAAATCAAACGCATGTCACCAACGGAGTAAAGACAAATGTCTCTGATTAATCAGAATTCAATTTTTGTAAGCAAAGAAACCAGCATATTCGAAGCAGACATCCTTTTTCCTACAATTCACTTATTCCTGATTAGCCACCCATTTTTGTTTACATATAAAATTTTTTCAATAGCACAACTAGTCATTAAATGGTATCAGCGATTCAATTTTTCTCAATGGATTAAACATCGGATTAGAGCTTCTGAGTAATTCTTAAAGGAAGAATTGAAATACAAACAAATATAATGTCAATATTCTACAAAGCTGTAAACAACTGATTAAGGATATTCTGAAGCTAAATTCAGTATGTTGTTTATTTTTACACTTTATTTAACCAAAGAATTTCTGAGAATTCAGCCAATTTATTTAAAAAAATTCCTTTAGCTATTTAAATATAAAAATATTTAGGTTTTTTTTTTTTCATGCACTAGGTTTCTAACTTTTGAGGATTTCTAGATAATCGTGATCACATTTATACATAGCATCTTGTGAAGCTGTCAGAATGAGACAGCCAAGATGTTTTAGCCATAATAATGCCAGCTATTGATCCTAGTAAGAGGAGAAAGAAGAGAATGTGCTTAATGGGGCATTTTTGTTCTCTATTATTTTCTTTGCCTAAGGACAAGGCTGATTTAAATAATAATAGTCTTTTCTCGGTCACTAGATTCATGCATTCTTATACATTAATTATTACTAACTACCAGTAAGTATTAAATAAACCAATAGGTGTATCATCTAAAATTTTATCAATAAAAGGTAGAAAAATGTTAAATTTTGCTGATCTTTTCTAATTCAAAGTCATATGAGGATGCAACCCTCTATTGCATAAATTATCCTACTTTTAAAATGTTCACTTATATACTTTCTATATTTTAAAGACTCAATCTTAACTTTAATATGTAATTAATTTTCTAGTAAGTATGTCCACTTGCAATGTGAGTACACAGTCATAATGTCAAATTAAACTCAGGTCAATGCATTTGGGGAAACATTTCTGTATTTAAAAATTCAAGAAAAATCTTTTCCAGGCACCAATTAAGTTATACTGAGTGATTCATTTTTACATGAATTGGTTTCCAGGATTATGTACAAATAAAACTCATTGTCTGAGTTGAGGCACATGTTCTCATTCACACACATTCAGAAATCACAAAACAATTAATAATGCCAAAATAAGAGTTAGTCTGCGATTATTAAATGAAATAGACATTCTGTAGTATTTACATTTTGATACTTCCTAGACAAAACACAGTGATTCCCTGTCGGTTCAGGATAAAGAGTCTGCCTGCAATCCCTGGGTCGGGAAAATCCGTTAGAGAAGGGAATGGCTACCCACTCCAGCATCTTGCCTGGAGAATTCCATGGGACAGAGGAGCCTGGCAGGCTACAGTCCACGTGTCTTAAAGAGTCAGTCATGACTGATTGACTAACACACACACAGACAAATGAGAAATAGAAATCTAACCCATTCCTCATCCTGAGACAGAAGAAATGTAATGAAATTAGCCCATTTGTAATAATAGGTCTTACCCAATAGTTTAATAACTGTTATATCTTGGTGAACCTTTGCATTATAATACTTATACCCTAATTAAAATAAATGATAGATATTTAAAAACAAATTCAAAAATAATTTCTTACCTTATCAAGAGAGAAAGTTTTGGTCAGAGCAAAGGCCCATCCAGCTTGAAAAGCTCTTCGAATCATTGATGAACTGGTAGTTGGAGTTGCGCTGGCAAGACCAAAAGGATTTGCAAACTTCAATCCAGCCATTTCCACACTAATGTCCACCAGATCAATGGGAGTATAAAACAGGGGGAGTTCAGGCTTAGCAGAAACTGAAGCTCCGTATTGTGACTGCAAAAAAAGGCACATAGCCAATAATTATTCTTGAATCACATCTGATTTCTCCATATAATCTTTTACAAAAATCACTTCAGCACAGCATTAATATTAATATAGATTACACTGGTCTGTTTGGAATGATTAAGACTGGCCAATAAAGTCAGTTAGCAGAGAATAAAATTCATAAATCATTTTTTTCTTATTTCAGAAGCAGTACAGAGAATATTAACAGAAATAATATCAATTAAATAAACAAAAAACTATACTTAAAATATACTGAGATTCAAACACAAAAAAGAATAATTTCAAAATTTATCTCCCTGAACCCATTAACCTAGCCTTTTTGTACTTAATTTGTAGAAGTATCTTTAGTGCTCAGAAATATGTTAAAAAAAAAAAAAAAAAAAAACCCAGCAAGTCAGGAGACCTAAATTCAATTTCCAGTAACTTCATTCTATTTATAAGATTTTAGGAAAGCCACCTAATACATCCTTGCTTTTTCTCCTTTACTGTTTTCAGTACAGCAGCACAAATTCTGGCTGCCTAATTTCCTATCTCCTAGAGATACTGGAAAATGCAGGAAATCATAAACCATAGGGAGACATCTAATTTGGAAAGTGGATAATGTACTCATGTATACGGGGAGGCTTTCTTCAGCAAAAACAGGTACCAAACAGTTAATGTCGAAACCGTCCATTGGCTCTCAAACTGTAAAATTATATTTGTTAAATGGATACAGTATAAAGCTACCTTGAATTATTGGAAAAAAATCAATAAAAAATCCTTTACAAAGTGCATGGCCCACGGCAACATAGTAGGTGCTTGCCAAATGCCATCTCTCTGATTGCAGAGATTATTAAAGCTTTCATTGGGTTCTTTATAAAATGTCTGTTTCTCTCCTTTCCTCCCTCCCTTCCTCTCTTTCTCTCTGTTTATCTTTGAAAGACAAATAATACTGGCAAATATAAAGAAGATGAATTTTCTTAGCCAAAGAAGTTACTGAATAGACCAGTCTAGTTAATTCTAAAGTAAGAACTCTTTTCTCTTGTGAATAATCACTCAAAAGTTGTTTGAGCAGAACTTTAATTTTACAGGAGTGTGTCTTGTGTAGATAAAGATTGCCATGACTTGCATAAAAATTATTTCTGGACCTCCACCATTTATAATGCAAAGTAAAGTTCACTTAATATGTAAAAAGGCATCAAACTTGTCAACTGAAAGACTAATGTGTCTCTGGTGCCTGCAAAGTGGTGCCTGATGGCATCTACGCTTCGGCTGTGGCACGCATCTTCTGCCAAGAATGTTCTGGGTTTCAAGGTACATTTCTGAATATTGTGCAGTTCTATATTGTGTGGATAATTCTTCCAGTTCTCACATGGATTACAATATTATTAAAAGGATTATTAACAAAAAACAAAAGTTATAATATATAATATAACAAAATGTGGGATAATCTGAGGCATGTTAATTTGAGGCATGTCTGTCTGTGTGAGTGTGTGTAGGAATAGGTGATGAAATAAACAGCTTCCACTAGATTTTTTCAGCTCTGTGTCTGCTTGCTCAGTCGCTTCAGTTGTATCCAACGCTTTGCAACTCTATGGATTGTAGACCACCAGGCTCCTCTGTCCATGGGATTCTCCAGGCAAGAACACTGGAGTGCTTTGCCACTTCCTCCTCCAGGGACTCTTTCCAACCCAGGAATTGAACCCGCATCTCCTGTGTCTCCTGCACTGCAGGCAGATTCTTTACCCACTGAGCCAACTGAGAAGCCCTTTCTTAGCTCTAAATAATTCACACTGAATCAAGGAAGTTCGGATCAGATGAGGGAAGAATTTCCTGACACCACAGTTTGGTTAACACCAGAGAAATTTTACAAAAAAGTTTCCTTCCATGTCTGAGGAACCTAGAAACTTTGGGAAACCTTTCATCTGATGATAATGATAGAAATACTTCCAGTTCCATGTTCGCTGAAGTGATACATACAGTCTCTCATCTTTTTGTGGCTTTATACTGAAATAACTAACCTCTTGAATCTCACAGGTGAATTTTAGTTTGCCAAAAATTTTAGTTATACAGCTTTGGGCAATAGACCAAGGAGGTAGACATATATGTGTAGTTCAACTTGCATTTCTTAATTTATGTAGTTTTAAATACACAAAGCATTGCTTTGAAATTCTTAAAAATGTTGCTACCTCAATATTTAGAAAGGAAATAATGTGGGCAAACTTTGCAAGATTTTTCTTAAGTTTCAAAACAAAAATGAAAAGCAAACAACAAAACACATAACAAAAAAAAATCAATACACACAAAACTTTTTCAAATGAAAGGTATAACTTTTCATAAAATATATATTTTATTTTATCAACAAAAATACTACTAATGTATAGGCAGATAAGATACAACCTTTAGTTGTAATTTGTTATTGTTAGTTTGGTCACTAAGTTGTGTCCAACTCTTTGCAACCCCATGAACTGCAGCATACCAGGCTTCTCTGTCCATCATAATCTCCGTGAGTTAGCTCAAACTCATATCCATTGAGTCAGTGATGCCATCCAACCATCTCATCCTCTGAAATCCCTTTCTCCCACCTTCAATTTTTCACAGCATCAGGGTCTTTTCCAAGTGTCAGCTCTTCACATCAGGTGGCCAAAGTATTGGAGCTTCAGCTTCAGTATCAGTCCATCCAAAGGCTTCCCTGGTAGCTCAGACCGTAAAGCGTCTGGCTGCAATTCAGGAGATCTGGGTTCGATTGCTGGGTGGGAAAATCCCCTGGAGAAGGAAATGGCAACCCACTCCAGTACCCTTGCCTGGAAAATTCCATGGATGGAAGAGCCTGGTAGGCTACAGTCCATGGGATCGCAAAGAGTCGGACACGACTGAGCACCTTCACTTTCAATGAATATTCACATTTGATTTCTTTAGGATTGACTGATTTGATCTCCTTACTGTCCAAGGGACCTCAGGATTCTTCTCCAACACTACAGTTCAAAAACATCAATTCTTCAATTCTCAGCCTTCTTTATGATCCAACTCTCACATACATATATGACTACTGGAAAAACCAGAGATTTGACCCCACAGACCTTTGTCAGCAAAGTGATGTCTCTGCTTTTTAATATACTTTTCCAGGTTTGTCATAGCTATTCTTCCAAGGAGCAAGTATCTTTTCATTTTGTGGCTGCAGTCACTGTCCACATTGATTTTGGAGGCCAGAAAAATGAAATCTGACACTGTTCCCTCATTATCCTCATCTATTTGCCATGAAGTGACTATTTTTCCAGTCATCCAGTGAAGTGAAGTGAAGTCGCCCAGTCGTGTCTGACTCTTTGCGACCCCCTGATAGGCTCCTTAGTCCATGGAATTTTCCAAGCAAGAGTACTGGAGTGGGTTGCCATTTTCTTCTCCAGGGGATCTTCCCAACCCAGGGATCGAACCCGGGTCTCCTGCACTACAAGCAGATGCTTTACTGTCTGAGCCACCGAACAAATGTAAGAAAAAACCTAGATGTTGAATGATGAGGATTAGTTCCCCAGTGACACTACTGTACAAAGGATGTTATACTGGCATCAGGAACAACACAAAGAAAAAGAAAATATTGACACAGAAGACAGTCTATCCTATAATAAGTAAAAAATAGTGGTGAATAAAACAGATAAAAGTCTCTGAAGATTACATGTAGAAAACCATAAAGAAAGCTACCAACCAATCAAGTGAACACAAAATTAAAATCACAGATCATTCACCACACTATCCTTTACCTCATGCATTATCTGATGTATTCCCATTAGTCTGAAATATAATCTAACACATTCTTCACCCATCAAGCTCTTAGTGATTCTTTGAAACTCAACTCATGCGAGCATATGCTTCCTAGGGCATTTCCTTAATGGATTCTATACACTTGTCTAATGTAGCTGACTCTTTTCTTAGATATTTTATCATTTAAAATATGGCTCCACCTCAATAATCATCACACTGGGCTGTGCATGTTGATTTTTCTCTGCAAACAGAACGTATACTCCTTGAAGGCAGTGACTGTAGCATATTCAAATTAATATCTCCATTAGAACCAAAAATATTTGCAAAATATATTTATATTACATCATATTTTATATAAAACACTTATTCTTAAAGGCAACTCTGCCCTTTGCAGAGAAAAAGATAAACAAAATCACTTTTCCTCAAGGTAATCCTCATTATTTATTTGCTCATTATTATTTTTAACATATAATGTTTTTCAAAATTCTCACTGTACTTTGTTAGATGGCTCATTTACCTTTTCTGCTCTGAAATGGCCAAACCAGCTAACATACTTAAATGGGCTAAATACAGAAACCTGAATTTTAAATTTCCCTCCTCCTTTCCCTTCTCTAATGAAGGAATCATCTTATAATCTGGACATTACCACAATCTCGCTAGTTGTTCAAAATGCACTTTAAAAAGATTAAGGACCACTGTCATAATGGATGAATTCATTCATTAAAGAGTTCAGTTAAGCATTTGCGCAATGCTTATTATATGCCAGGTACTAGTATAGTCGCTGGGGATTTAGCACAGAGTAAGTCCAATGAGGTGCCCACTGTCATACAGTCTGTTTTCTATAGAGAAGCTTGGAGGGTTGATGGGAGTCAGACACCTAGAAACTAAAGGAAAACTACAGAATCAAAAAAAAGGTGAAGTAATAAAGAACTGAGATCAGGATGGAGGGCAAGAGTAAACCCAAAGACAAAGGAGAGACTAAATGTTCAGCAGATTTTTTGACAGCAAAGTAACACTTCTTTTATAAAACCCATTGTCAGACATGAGACACTGAGAATGAGAGCAATGTCTAAAGATGACTATTATAAGTTTGCTTTTTCCACTTCAGAATTTTTTATGGGAGATTGAGAAAAGATTTTAGTTACTTACAATTAAATCTAAAAAAAAAAAATAACTCTCCAGAAAGCAGGAATAGAAGGAACATACCTCAACATAATAAAAGCCATCTACAATAAACCCACAGCAAACATTATCCTCAATGGCAAAAAATTGAAAGCACTTCCTCTAAGTCAGGAACAAGACAAGCATGCCACTACTATTCAACATTATTTTGGAAGTTTTAGCCACAGCGATCAGGGAAGAAAAATAAATAAAAGGGATCCAGATAGTAAAAGAAATAAAACTCTCAGTTTCCAGATGACAGATCCTCTATATAGAAAACCCTAAAGACACCACCAGAAAATTACTAGTCAATGAATATAGTAAAGTTGCAAGATATAAAATTAATACACAGAAATCCCTTGCATTCCTTTACAGTAACAATGAGAAAACAGAAAGAGAAATTAAGGAAACAATCCCATTCACCATTGTGATGAACAGAATAAAATACTTAGGAATAAATTTACCTAAAGAAACAAAAGACCTATATATAGAAAACTATAAAAACACTGATGAAAGAAATCAAAGAGGACACTAATAGATGGAGAAATATACCATGTTCATGGATCAGAAGAATCAATATGGTGAAAATGAGTATACTACCTAAAGCAATCTATAGATTCAATGCAATCCTTATCAAGCTACCAACAGTATTTTTCACAGAACTAGAACAAATAATTTCACAATTTTTATGGAAATACAAAAAACCTTGAATAGCCAACACAATCTTGAGAAAGAAGAATGGAACTGGAGGAATCAACCTGCCTGACTTCAGGCTATACTACAAAGCTACTAATCATCAAGACAGTATGGCACTGGCACAAAGACAGAAATATAGATCAATGGAACAAAATAGAAAGCCCAGAGATGAAGCCACACACCTATGGACACCTTATCTTTGACAAAGGAGGAAAAAATATACAATGGAGGAAAGATAATCTCTTTAACAAGTGGTCCTGGAAAACTGGTCAATCACCTGTAAAAGAATGAAACTAGAACACTTGCTAACACCATACACAAAAATAACCTCAAAATTGATTAAAGATCTAAATGTAAGACCAGAACTAACTATAAAACTCCTAAATAGGAAGAACACTACTGACATAAATCATAGCAAGATCCTCTATAACCCACCTCCCAGACTAACAGAAATAAAAGCAAAAATAAACAAATGGGACCTAATTAAACTTAAAAGCTTTTGCACAACAAAGGAAACTGTAAGCAAAGTGAAAAGACAGCCTTCAGAATGGGAGAAAATAATAGCAAATGAAACAACTGACAAAGAATTAAATATCCAAAACATACATGCAGCTAATGCAGCTCAATACCAGAAAAAAAAATGACCCAATCAAATAATGGGCCAAAGAACTAAACAGATATTTCTCCAAAGAAGACATACAGATGGCTAACAAACACATGAAAAGATGTTCAATGTCACTCATTATCAGAGAATTGCAAATCAAACCACAATGAGGTACCATCTCATGCCAGTCAGAATGGCTGCCATCAAAGTCTACAAGCAATAAATGCTGGAGAGGGTGTGGAGAAAAGGGAACTCTCTTACACTGTTGGTGGGAATGCAAACTAGTACAGCCACTATGGAGAACAGTGTGGAGATTCCTTTAGAAACTGAAAATAGAACTGCCATACAAACCAGCAATCCCACTGCTGGACATACACACCAAGGAAACCAGAATTGAAAGAGACACATGTACCCCAATGTTCACTGCAGCACTGTTTACAATAGCTAGGACATGAAAGCAACCTAGATGTCCAATGGCAGATAAAAAAGCTGTGTATATATACACAATGGAATATTACTCAGCTATTAAAAAGAATGCATTTGAATCAGTTCTACTGAGGTGGATGAAACTGGAGCCTATTATACAGAGTGAAGTAAATCAAAAAGAAAAACACCAATACAGTATATTAACACATATATATGGAATTTAGAAAGACGGTAATGACAACCCTATGTGCAGGACAGCAAAAGAGACACAGATATAAAGAACAGACTTTTGGACCCTGTGGGAGAAGGTGAGGGTGAGATGATTTGATAGAATAGCATTGAAACATGCATACTACCATATGTGAAATAGATCACCAGCCCAAATTCAATCCATGAAACAGGGCACTCAAAGCCGGTGCACTGGGATGATCCAGATGGATGGGATGGGGACGAAGGTAGGAGGGGGGTTTGTGATGGAGGGACAAATGTACACCCATGGCTGATTCATGTCAATGTATGGCAAAAACCACCACAATATTATAATGTAATTAGCCTCCAATTAAAATAAACTAATAAAGAAAAAAATAACTCCATGACAATCATAGACCATGCTGCTGCTGCTGCTAAGTCACTTCAGTCGTGTCCAACTCTGTGCGACCACATAGATAGCAGCCCACCAGGCTCCCCTGTCCCTGGGATTCTCCAGGCAAGAACACTGGAGTGGGTTGCCATTTCCTTCTCCAATGCATGAAAGTGAACAGTGAAAGTGAAGTCGCTCAGTCGTGTCTTACTCTTCGTGACCCCATGGACTGCAGCCTACCACGCTCCTCCACCCATGGGATATCCCAGGCAAGAGTACTGGAGTGGGGTGCCATTGCCTTCTCTGATCATAGACCATGAGAGGTCCCAAATTTATAAAGGTTATACTTAAAATTTCTCATTTCATTTCCTCCAAAATCCTCCAAGGAGCTTCAATGCTTGCAGAATACAGAATACAGCATAATCTCTTTATTATTTTATAATCTCAGTTGTGATCTGGGTTTTTCCCTTTCCTTACTTGTTCTAATCACATGTTTCAGCTCTTCTAATCTCACCTACTACCATTCCCTCACATCTGATATTTTGGTTTATTGAACCACTTATAATTTCTCATAAAAACCAATACCACTAATGCATCTATGCATTATGATTTTTTATTTTTCCTACAATGTTTTTTCCTGCCTGGTTTTCCTGCTCTGAAAATTCCAACTAATCTTCTAAGAGTCAGTCTTATCTCCACCAGGACATTTCTGCAGCTATCCACAAGCACAGTTGTTCCCGAATCATACTTGTTTCTTGGTTGCTAACATGTATTGTGTCCCATCTAATTTACTTTCAGCACCTAGCATAAGACTTAGCAGAAAAATGATTACAATATTTGTTGAATGCATCATCCTAGTGACCTTCATACTAGTACTTACCTTCTTTTTTATATCAGTTTCCATAAGATGATGATGATCAGTTTACATGAAATAATCATTAGCTATATTTCAGATATTTAAAAAAACATCCAATATTCTATTATTCTAATGTACAGTATATGTATCATTGTGAGAGTTGGACCATAGAATTAATGCACTCAAGAACTGATGCTTTCAAATTTTGGTGATGGAGAAGACTCTTGACAGTCCCTTGGACTGCAAGGAGATTAAATAAGTCAATACTAAAGGAAATCAACCCTGAATATTCATTGGAAGGACTGATGCTGAAGCTGAAGCCTCAATACTTTGGCCACCTCATGCAAAGAACTGACTCATCAGAAAAGACCCTGATGCTGGGAAAGATTAAAGGCAGGAGGAGAAGGGGATGACAGAAGACAAGATGGTTGGATGGCATTACTGACTCAAACTCATGAGTTTGTTCAAACTCATGTCCATCACTTGGTGATGCCATCCATCGGTCGAAGGGGGTGACAGATGGATGGCATCACCAAGAATGATGGACATGAGTTTGAGCAAACTCCAGCAGACACTGAAACTCGGGGAAGCCTGGTGTGCTGCAGTCCATGAGGTCACAAAGAGTTGGATACGGCTTACCAAGTGAACAAGAGTAACATTCAACTCTTACCTCTGGAAGACTATATAATTTAGCAAAGGCTCTCAAAAGAACTATCTAGTAGAAATGATAAATAACTTTCTGGGTAAATATAGGTATTCTTTAATTCAGTCACAATAACTGACATAAAATTGACCTTATAATTTTGCCAGGATCCAGTTTAAAATAAGGCTTTGCTGGTAGCTCAGCTGGTTAAGAATTCACCTGCAATGCAGGAGACCCTGGTTTGATTCTTGGGTTGGGAAACTCCCCTGGAGAAGGGATAGGCCACTGACTCCAGTATCCTTGGGATTCCCTGGTGGCTCAAACAGTAAAGAATCTACATGCAGTGCAGGAGACCTGGGTTTGATCCCTGGGTTGGGAAGATCCCCTGGAGAAGGGAACAGCTACCCACCCCAGGATTTTGGCCTAGAGAATTCCATGGACAGAGGAGCCTGGCAGGCTATAGTCCATAGGGGTCACATTTCTACCTGCCATGATTTTGAACTTACAGATTCAAATGGACTCCTTTGGTTCCAAGTAACAACTAGGTTCAGAAGGTTATTGTGATGGAATAGAAGTATCTCACGTAACTCAGAGGGAATGCATCATGTGTCCAGGAAACGCTGGGACTCCACTTGGAAAGCCATATGATTTATCTCTTCCTTTCTCCTCCTCTCTGTTTATCTAGAAGTATTCTGTCTCTGCAAATTGACTTCCTTTGCTTCCTTATCCAGAATGGTTGATATTTTATAGGTCTAGCCCAGACATTTTTAAATCTACATGTTAAAATTTTGGAGAGGTTTTTGCTTTTTTTTTTTAAATTCCAATGTCTTGGCAAAAGAGACTCCATACCAATTACATCAGAATCACTCTGAGTAGGACTCAAACACTGTAATTTAAATAAAATGTCTCCAAGAGATTGCACTGTGAACCCAAGCCTGAAAATCATTTCTTTAGCCATTGTAAAGCTTCTCCTAATTCTTATTCTCAAGTGAGATATTCAAGTTTAGCCACCATCATCTAAAATGCCTGCCTTATTCAAATAAGCTGGGCACATACTCTTAAAAAGTGTTCATATGGGGACATTTATCTGCTTAAAACGCATCAGTTCTGACAATCATCAATACATTTTCAAAATGTTAAGGCACACTGTAAAAATAGGTCACTTACTTTATAATCAAAATGAACAAGATACTTGAATGAATAAGCAAATCATACTTATTAGGAAACTGACCTAAAAATTATTCATGATGGTTTGATTAAACACACACATATAGCATATGTACACATGCATTGAAAACTATCATCAAATGTGAAAAGTACATACCATTCAGATATTAATGAGATAATCAATCATAATGCTTTTCATTTGAGAATAGAAATAAAAATAAGTACAATCCTGTAATACAATGACCAATTATTTTATTATTATATTATTACTCTTTATCACTAGTATTCTATTAACCTGGCTGGGTCATGCATTCATAGACAGAAAAACATGCATACATAACAGTTATGTCTCTGGGAGGAAAGCAAATTACATAATAATTATGTACCCCAATTGCATTTTTCCCTAATTTGCCTTAATAGAATGATTTTTTTAAAAACACTGTTAAAAGCAAGACTATTGCTAGTGTTATGTTGGACTAAAGAAGAGATAATAACTATTACTATGTTTCTTGCAATTTAAAATCATCAAATAGCTTTCATTCATGCATTTCACTTATATTTCATTATGATATATCTACATTGCTTCCTATCTTGGGGTACAACAGCTCTTGAAGCATCCATTCTGAGATTATTTTAAGGCAAAAAAAAATAACGTTGTGTAGCTACTTATAGCTAGATTAATTCATAGGCTGGATTAATGCATTAATTAACTCTAGCTCACTTACTTTGCTCTTTGAAGAAATATCTGAGGGGGGGATGGAACTTGCAAAGCAGAAATTATTTAGATTAGCTGCTTCCATGATGGAAAGGCCTAGGTATAGGATTATAACATCAAATCAGATTTCATTTCTCCATTTTGAGAAATTTTTATTTCTAATGAAAATTTTAGACAGATATGAGACTATGAAAAAGTTTTGAGGGGAGAACAAGATGGCAGAGGAGTAGGTGGACGTGGAGTACATCTTTCTACATGGATACCTCAGGAATACACCTTCAGGCACAGAAGTGCATGCAAGAACACCAACATCAAGAGTGGACAGGAGGACCTGACCAGAGGAAAAGAATATATAGAACCACGCTAAACTCGGTAGGATAAAGGAACTAGGGAGAAAAACAGGAGTGTTAGTAGGACTGGACATGGCCTCAGCAGGTGGGGGAACTGAAGCAGGGGTCTGATCCCCACAGCAGGGCAATTGTGTGAGTCAGAAGAGAAACACTTGAGGCTGAAAATGAAACAGCTGATCTGTGGCAGCCTAAATGGAATAAGAATAAAATAGTCCTTGCAGCTGCCATACATACTATGGACAGGGAAGCAGGTCCCCTGGAAGATGCAGCGGCTGAGAGCTGGAGTTTAGGGACTGTGGAGCAATCCCACGGTGAAGGCTGATGTTGACTGAGGAAAGACGGATCAAAGGGATGTGAGGGAGGAGACTGTGGTGGGAAACGCCTGTGGAGGAAAGCCGGGCAGCCATGAAAGTAAGGAGATACTGCTGAGTCATGCCTACGCATGGAGTGAAGCCATCAGGATAGCCTCTCTCTCCACACACCAGCATTGGCAGCTGAACAATAGACAGGCTGGCTCATCAAACTCCTGATGCACTAAACTACAGAGTAGGACCCCACCCAGGGTGCCGCTTTAAGTTCCCGGCACACGGATCTACAGAGTAGGACCCCAGCCAGAGGGCCCCTTTATGTGCTGGATACACCGAACAATAGAGAAGGACACCAGGCATGAGAGTCTTCTAAGTGCCTGAACAGGAGGAGCTACAGGGAAAGACTGGCCAAAGAGGCCCTCTGATTTCCAGCTAAGAGACTCAAAAAAAGACTCTGATAGGGCCATAACTCCTGCAGTTTGTGTCCCAAACACTTGACATCACCAGGGTCCCTGCAAGCCAAGCAACTGCACCACCTTTATGCTCAACTGGTGTAGAGCTGCCACAGGCAAAAAAAAAGAGAAAAGTTTTGTGTTTATGCGCACAGTCACTTCAGTCCTGACAGACTCTTTGTGACCCTGTAGACTATGGCCTGCCAGGCTTCTCTGTCAGGGAGGGGGTCCTCCAGGCAAGAATACTGGAATGTATTGGCCAATACTGGTTGCCATACCCTTCCAGAGCACTATATTTCCTGCTGCCCTAGCCTCCAACCCCCCCACGCCCTGAGTACCTGGTTCTGCCAGAACCCCTGTGACACAAGCAGCTGCACCACTTCCACACCTGGTCCTCTTAGGGGCAGACCCAAGCCCTCCAGGGCAGCCCCAGGAGCAAACCCCAGTGGACAACCCACATGCAGAAGTGGAAATAAAACCACAATTGAAACCGAGGGGCAGTGTGGCTAAGGAAGAAGACCCAAAACCTTCCCGCCAGCTATATAAGCTGCAGATTAAATCCACATGATCAACTAGCCAGACTCTCTGTCTATGGAATATATAAAAGGTCATGGAGAGCTCCTACAAAAGAAAACACACTAGTTCTGATAACTGTGGACATTGGAGGCAAGAACACACAGGAGTAGGGCCAGATTAGAATCTGAGCAGTCCTCACAGCAGGTCCAGAGATCAGCACAGTGTTGGAGGGCATCCTAGGGAGGTGAGGTAGACTGTGACTCCCAGGGAGGGAAAGGACACTGACAGCAGGGACTCAAGAAAAACATTTATTATTCTTATGTTGACTTGCTCTGTAGATTCTCTTGGATTTTTTCTTTTCTTATTTTTTTTTTCACGCTGTTTTAGTTGTTGATTTTTTTGGCACTATGAAATCTAATTAAGTTTGTGAAATTTTTTCTTTTGCTCAGTCACATTTTTTATTGTTGTTATAAACCTCTTCTTCAATGTTGGGCTTTTGCAGTTTTGTGAAGTTTCCCTGTTTGTTTTTTTTTTTTTTTCCTCTTTTCTCTTTTTCTATTTTAATTTTTAATTTTTTAAACCTATTTTTTTTCTACATTTATTCCTTTGTTTGCTTTTCCTACTGTTCTTTACCCCTTGCAGACAATCTTTATGCATATAAATCTTCTTTATCTACCTTTATCTACCTCTATTTAACATTGCATATCAACAAACAGTAAAGCTCTCACTGTTTGCAAATGACAGATACTGTACATAGAAAACCCTAAAGATAGTATCAAAAAATTACTAGAATTAATCAGTGAATTTAGCAAAGCTGCAGGATACAAAATCAATATACAGAAATCACTTGCATTTATATATACTAACAATCAAAAATCAGAAAGAGAAATTAAGGAGTCAATCCTATTCACCATTGCAACAAAAAAAAATTAAATATCAAGGAATAAACTTCCCTAAGGAGATTAAAGAACTGAACACAGAAAATTATAAGACACTGATGAAAGAAATCAAAGACAACATAAACTGATGCGGAGATATTCCATGTTTCTAGGTAGGAAGAATCAACATTGTGAAAATGACTATATTACCAAACAAAATCTACAGATTCAATGTGATCCCTTATCAAATTACCGATGGTATTTTTCATAGAACTAGCACAAAAAATTTCACAATTCATATGGAAACACAAAAGACCCCGAATAGCCAAAGCAGTCTTGAGAAAGAAGAATGAAGCCAGAGGAATCAACCTTCCTAACTTCAGATTATACTACAAAGCTACAGTCATTAAGACAGTATGGTATTGGCACAAGAACAGAAACGTATACCAATGGAACAAGATTGAAAGCCCAGAAATAAACCCATGCACCTATGGTTATCTTATTTTTGACAGAGGAGACAAGAATATACAGTGGAGCAAAGACAGCCTCTTCAATAAGTGGTGCTGGAAAATTAGACAGCTACTTGTAAAAGAATGAATTTAGAACACTTCCTAACACCATACAAAAAGAGAAACTCAAAATGGATTAAAGACTTAAATGTAAGATGAGAAACTATAAAACTCTTAGAGGAAAACATAGGCAGAAAACTCAATGATATAAATCAAAGCAAGATCATCTATGACCCACCTCCTAGAGTAAGGAAATAAAAACAGAAGCAAACAAGTGGGACCTGATTAAACTTAAAAGCTTTTGCACAGCAAAGGAACCTATAAGCAAGATGAAGAGACAACCCTCAGCATGGGAGAAAATAATAGCAAATGAAACAACTGACAAAGGATTAATTTCCAAAATATACAAACAGCTCCTACAACTCAATGCCAGAAAAAGAAACAACTCAATCAAAAAGTGGGAAAAAGACCTAAACAGACATTTCTCCAAACAAGACATACAAATAGCTAACAAATACATGAAAAGATGCCACAAATCACTCATTATTCAGTTCAGTTCAGTCACTCAGTCGTCTGACTCTTTGCGACCCCATGAATTGCAGCACGCCAGGCCTCCCTGACCATCACCAACTGCCAGAGTTTACTCAGACTCCTGCCCATCGAGTCGGTGATGCCATCCAGCCATCTCATCCTCGGTCATCCCCTTCTCCTCCTGCCCCCAATCCCTCCCAGCATCAGAGTCTTTTTCAATGAGTCAACTCTTCGCATGAGGTGGCCAAAGTACTACAGTTTCAGCTTCAGCATCATTTCCTCCAAAGAAATCCCTGGGGTGATCTCCTTCAGAATGGACTGGTTGGATCTCCTTGCAGTCCAAGGGACTCTCAAGAGTCTTCTCCAACACCGCAGTTCAAAAGCATCAATTCTTCGGCACTCAGCCTTCTTCACAGTCCAACTCTCACATCCATACAAGACCGCTGGAAAAATCATAGCCTTGACTAGATGGACCTTTGTTGACAAAGTAATGTCTCTGCTTTTGAATATGCTGTCTAGGTTGGTCATAACTTGCAAGGAGTAAGCGTCTTTTAATTTCATGGGTGCAGTCACCATCTGCACTGATTTTGGAGCCCCCAGAAATAAAGTCTGACACTGTTTCCACTGTTTCCCCATCTATTTCCCATGAAGTGATGGGACGAGATGCCATGATCTTCGTTTTCCGAATGTTGAGCTTTAGGCCAACTTTTTTTCTCTCCTCTTTCACTTTCATCAAGAGACTTTGTACTTCCTCTTCACTTTCTATCATAAGGGTGGTGTCATCTGCATATCTGAGGTTACTGATATTTCTCCCAGAAATCTTGATTCCAGCTTGTGCTTCTTCCAGTCCAGCATTTCTAATGATGTACTCTGCATAGAAGTTAAATAAGCAGGGTGACAATCTACAGCCTTGACGGACTCCTTTTCCTATTTGAACCCAGTATGTTGTTCCATGTTCAGTTCTAACTGTTGCTTCCTGACCTGCATATAGGTTTCTCAAGAGGCAGGTCAGGTGGTCTGTTATTCCCATCTCTTTCAGAATTTTCCACAGTTTATTGTGATCCACACAGTGAAAGGCTTTGCCATAGTCAATAAAGCAGAAATAGATGTTTTTCTGGAACTCTCTTGCTTTTTCGAACTTATTTACAATACAGAAAGGGACTCACAGATATAGAACCCAAACTTATGGTTTCCAAAGAGGAAGTGGGAGTGACAATGATAAATCAGGAGTTTCAGATTAGCAGATACAAATTAATATAAAACTGATAAACAACGATGCCATACTGTATACCACAGGGAACTATATTCAGTATCTTATAAAAAATTACCATGGAAAAGAATTTTAAAAAAGAATATATGTATATAGATATAGATATATAAACTAAATCACTTTGCTATACAACAGAATCTAAATAATACTATAAATCAACTATACCTCAATAAACTTAATTAATTTTAAAATTAATCAATTAGTTTATAAAAAAGAAAAGAGTGTGTGGTATGTAGAACCTCTACTTTATACAACCATAGGGTTGGTTAAAATAATAAAATAGTACTTTAAGAAAGGGCTTCTAAAGTAGTGAAGGATCCCTTGCCCCCCGCCCTCTGCAAATAGTAACTAACATGTTGACAAATTTTCAAAAATGTCAGTCAAGAAGGTAACAATCACCACATTCACAGGCCTGGGGCAAAGGTGTCAACACTGCTGACAAGATGTCAATGACTAGTATAAGAAAAGCCTGGTGACCAGCACAGGGTGGTGCCTGACAGCAAATACATGTAGCACAAAGAAGTCAGTATGATCAAGGCGAGAGGGATGAAGGCAAATGAAAGAAGCTGACATTTAAGAAAGATGGCAGCAGCAATGTTAAATATTAAGACCTGGAATAAAAAGCTCAATATTGTAAGTCAACAACCTACCAGGCTTTTGTGTTAACCTATTAACTCTTGTATTTCTGAGAGGAGAAGACTCTGATGTAAGTTAAGGTGGGGGTAGGATGCAGGGAGAAAACTCGTATGGTTTCTCAGAGGTCACATTGCCAATTCAACAGGTCAGTTAGGCTGCTTTGAAACTCATCTCTCTCATCTTTAAACCAGTAATTATGAAGCATAGTTGTGGGAATCAAATGAGAAAAATTATAGCACCCTTCAGTTTCCACATTAACTATACCCCACCACCTGTTTTAGCAGGTGAAAATAGTATTTATCACCAGTGATGTGACTGAATTTGTAAAAATCTATTTCCTAAACCTTATGTGCCCTGTAATCCTAAGCATATTCAATTTTTTAACCACAGTTATCAAGTGCCTACCACATGGTCGGTATTTGTTTGCCAACCACCTACTATGAGACAAGAGCTTTTCTAGGCATTAAGGAATCATAAAGAACAAACTGACAAAAACATATTGAAGGCTACATTCCCATAGGCCATTTTTCTTTTTATGGCAGATCTTATTGCTATTTTTTCTCTCTTTGATTTTTAAAGTATTTATTGTAAAACCCTTTCAGAAGATAGTTCTATGATTCAATTGTTCTATACTTGAATTTACTCTTTCAAAGTCTGTTCCTCACTTCCTGCCCTGCGTGTTAAGGGGTTGAATCAAATGACACCTGTATCCCTCTCAACCAACTTCAGCATTCAGTTCAGTTCATTCGCTCAGTCATGTCTGACTCCTTGTGACCCCATGGACAGCAGCACGCCAGGCTTCCTTGTCCATCATCAACTCCCGGAGTCTACTCAAACTCACGTCCATTGAGTCAGTGATACCATCCAACCATCTCATCTTCTGTCATCCCCTTCTCCTCCTGCCTTCAATCTTTCCCAGCATCAGGGTCATTTCAAATGAGTCAGTTCTTCACATTAGGTAGCCAAAGTATTGCAGTTTCAGCTTCACCATCAGTCTTTCCAAAGAACACCCAGGACTGATCTCCTTTAGGAATGACTGTTTGGATCTCCTTGCAGTCCAGAGGACTCTCAAGAGTCTTCTCCAACACCATACTTCAAAAGCATCAATTCTTCGGCTCTCAGCTTTCTTTATAGTCCAACTCTCACATCCATACATGACTACTGGAAAAACCATTGCTTTGATTAGATGGACCTTTGTTGGCAAAGTAATGTCTCTGCTTTTTAATATGCTGTCTATGTTGGTCATAACATTCTTCCAAGGAGCACATATCTTTTAATTTTATGGCTGCAGTCACCATCTGCAGTGATTTTGGAGCACCCCCAAAATAAAATCTGACACTGTTTCCACTGTTTCCCCATCTATTTGTCATGAAGTGATGGGACCAGATGCCATGATCTTCGTTTTCTGAATGTTGAGTTTTAAGCCAACTTTTTCACTCTCCTCTTTCATTTTCATCAAGAGGTTTTTTAGTTCTTCTTTGCTTTCTGCCATAAGGATAGTGTCATCTGCATATCTGAGGTTATTGATATTTCTCCCGGCAATCTTGATTCCAGCTTGTGCTTCTTCCAGCCCAGTGTTTCTCATGATGTACTCTGCATAGAAGTTAAATAAGCAGGGTGACAATATACAGCCTTGATGTACTTCTTTTCCTATTTGGAACCAGTCTGTTGTTCCATGTCCAGTTCTAACTGTTGCTTCCTGACCTGCCTACAGATGTCTCAAGAGGCAGGTCAGGTGGTCTGGTATTCCATCTCTTTCAGAATTTTCCGCAGTTTGTTGTGATCCATACAGTCAAAGGCTTTGGCATAGTCAATAAAGCAGAACTAGATGTTTTTCTGGAACTCTCTTGCTTTTTCAATGATCCAACGGATGTTGGCAATTTGATCTCTGGTTCCTCTGCCTTTTCTAAATCCAGCTTGAACATCTGGAATTTCATGGTTCACGTACTGTTGAAGCCTGGCTTGGAGAATTTTGAGCATTACTTTACTAGCATGTGACATGAGAGCATAGGTTTTCCAATTTGTAAAATGGGGGAAACTGTTTACTCCCGAGGCAATTTTTGAGTATAACGTTAATGCTAAGCTTTTATAAAGGTATTCAATAAATTAAATTATTTGAAACATGTATTATTTGGGTTTCCAAACCATAAAAAATTTAATTTTGTCCTTTTAATGGATGAAAATAGTAAGGCCAAGATAACACATTGGAGACTTTATTGAACCAGGAATTTCACATCTATAAATATTAACACACTGTGCTGCCTCAAAGCCATTAATGAGATGATCAAAAGGCAACATGACATTCCCAAAGGTCTGAAGGCAGAATTCATGAGTAATTAAGTCAGAGCTTGAACCCAGGTATCCTGACTTAGAGCCTTCCATTACATCACTTTATCCAGATTTTTTTCTTAATTTTTATTTTATATAGGAGTACATTTGATTAACAATATTGTGTTAGTTTCAGGTATGCAGCAAACTGATTCAGTTTTACATATGCATGTATCTATTCTTTTTCAAATTCTTTTCCCTTTAGGTTGTTACAGAATATTGAAAAGAGTTCCCTGTGCTATACAGGAGGTCTCTGTTGGTTTTTTATTTTAAATATAGTATTCTGCACATGTCAATCCCAAACTCTAATCCTTTACAACTTGTATAAGATTCAACTTTAATAAATCATTGAATGCAGAGAACAAAATTCTAGGTAAAAATTTCAATTGAGTTTTTTGCAGGTGACTTTTGCCCAGGAAGCTAAAGATTTTTTAGGGCTCTGTTCTACTGTGATACTGTCCTTAGCACCATACAGCACCAGGCATCAAGGTGTTAGAGATTTGGTCTGGAATTCTTAACACCTATATAGTGCATTTGAACCAAGTGACACTGAAGGGGCTAAGTTCTTTTATAAAACAGAAGCATACACTGAGATCAGGTTCTATATGGCATCGATCAGATTTTTCAGAGTTATTTTTCTACCCCTTCTAGAGTTAGCTGCCTGAAGTAGCAATCTACTGCTATTGGTAAGGAAATATTCTGCCTTTATGGAGACAATTTCATTTTAAATTACTTTTCAGGTCAAGTGCTGCCATTTAATAAGGCTTGGAACCTTATACGAAGTCAATAAATGGCATTAAAATTACTTATTAGTCATGGCATTTTCTTCTATCACCAACTGCATAGTTTTGTTTTGATAGCTCCATTAGATATAGATTCATTCCTCATTTTTTTCTTTGGTATACTTTTACAACATACAGATGATATAAAAAATAAATCCCTCATCATATACAAAAACTATACATTATTAAAATTGAATTTTTAATAAAAAAGTATCATTTCTGATAATTAATAATTACTTTAAATATTAGCTAGGGAATACACCAAAAATTAACAGGAATATACCACCAAAAGGTGTCATTTCTCAATGACAGTAAGCCAATTTAACTTTTCTACTTCCCACTGAAAGGGATAAAAATGAGATCACAAGCACTTCTGATTCTTGTTCAGCCTAAAGGTCCGGTCTCCCAATGAGAAACTGAGCTGAAGTCATCACAATACTGTGATTCTGACCAAGTGGAAAAACTTAGCATGGAAACAGGATTTAGCCATGACATACTTCAATATTATTTTTCGGAGGCTATCACTATCTCAAACTAAATCCATCATGATTTAAAACTGTCTTTTTATTGATATTCATTGTTTTCCAACCTGACAGTGGCCAATGATTTATATCAATTTTCTCTTAACACAGAAATTAAAGAGTCTGAAATATATCTTAAACTAAAGAATGCTTTTTCAATAGGTCTCAAGATTTTAATACAGCTGTCATTTGTACAGCCTTACCTCCTCTCAAGGGTAGAGGAAGGTTTAGGAGAAGAAGCCAGCTCCCTTGATAAGATCATTTTTATATGAAGCAGTGAAGGATTAAAAAAATTAGTATGACATATTGATGATGCTTTTTTATAAGGCATTTTTATTCTCTAAGTAGAAAGAACACTGCAGTTGCTGTCAATCTTTAAACCACAAATGAAGTCCTTTGCCTGGGTAGGAGATTTGCAACTATACCAATGCTGGTAAACTAACCACCAAATTATAGCCCTTTTTCCTGCCTCACCCAGATTTCACAGGGGCTGCACACCCAAATAAATGCCTCTTGGCTACCCATTCATCTAACAGCTGGAAAGATGACACTTGACATTTGGAAACTTTCCTGTGAAGATTGCTGCAAGGCTTTCCCATTAGCTTCCTGGTGAGACTGTAAGGTCGAATAAGCTGCCTCAAAACCTGCAAAGGGTAACGGAAATACTCTAATATTAAGCCTGGTGCAATTTAAATTTCTAATTCTCAAATCATAGTTCTCAGATATTGTAGAAACCACTGGTATATTTCAGGGCAAAATAATTTCTTTGAAGATGTGGAATTAAAGTGATATTTTAAGCAATGATGATGGTAAGTCCCTTTTATTTAAAGTTGGCACCGAAGGTCTTCTAAGCAAAAGAGACTTGGACATAGATAAGTTCTCCCAAGTTTGTTTTCTAAAATCCCAGACTGTCATATTTTTGGCAACCGTTCATTTTTGTCCAGAGTAGAAATCTTAAACATAAGGCCCCTGTTGTTACCATTCTTTAGGTTTTATTTTCACATCATAGAATAGCTATTAGCAATAGCTTTAAAATTCTAACAGTCTAACAATACAGGTTTGTTTCAAAAACCATTGACCTAAATATAAAATGAAACTGTAAATACCACAGTATTAAGCAAATGCTGTGATCTTATAAATCTTTCAAGTGTAAAGACAGGACTTTTTTTCTCTTTAGAAAGGGAACATTTAAAGAGATCCCCAAATCAAGTTTTAATAACCTGACTGTTCACTAAAGATATTAGAAAGACAAAATCCCTCACATAATCTCAAATCCTAAAAATGGCAGAAGGTGAAAGATTTCATTTATTGATATGAATATACATAATTCAATTAGCTTTATGACAATGATCCTTCCACATTGTGCTCAATTTTGAATTCCCCATCTACAAAATGCCCTTACAATTTTCTGCTCTTGCTTGTTAACTCAGTATTTCCCATGTGAAAGATCGACAAGACTGAATAGGTCTCTCTAAATGTTCAGTCATATGTTCAAATGCAGATAAAATTAATAATATGATGAAAGAGGAAAATGAAACATTTAAAAATATATGCAGAAAGACACTGAAGAAACAGGAGACATGAAAGATATTTGAATCTTGAACTAATCACCATCTGAGGCCGAAATCACTTTTTAAAAGTTAATTTAGTGATGCTGAATTTTACCCAATTAGCAACAATTCCCATTGACAGATCGGGATTCCTCAGGATGGACATCTCATGGCCCCAAATCACAAACCAACACAGACACAAACCTAGCTTTCTCAAAACATTCCATCAACAAATCCACCAAAAAGGCTCTCAGCTCACAGAGAAAACTAAATACTTAGCAATGACTGGGAAGACGTCTTTCTCTTCAAACTAAAATCACAACTACCATGTTGCACTCACTCACTCTGTGGTGGGACTATGACATGACTCTCTCTCCACTAGGTACTGAAATCACAAATTTGCTTCACATAGACTACTGAACTGCCAAGAGATGGTAATAACTTTCTGTCACTCTTGACTTGAGGCAGATCTGAACTAGTGACCAAGAGGTTAAAGGCTCTGTATCTCATTACCAAGCCCATGAGATATCTAGTTCCTTCAACAACTAGTGATTCTTTTGTGCCTCAATCAAACCAAAACAAAATACACAAAAACCTCAAGTAATAGAGAAGCAGGTCATCAGTGAAAGGGATTTATGATAGTTGTGAAGGATGTTATCGATCCATATACTATATACAACTGAGTAGAATCACATTAACTGCAGGAGAACTTCATTAAAACTTCACTAAAATATCATATAAATGTCACAGAAGGCACACAACACTGTAGAAAGTTGAGCTGAAAAACACTGTGGAAAGCTAAAACTTAAAAGATAACTGTGTTCTGTGATCTTACAGGATTAGGAAAGGCATTTTAGATCTAATATGATGCCAGAACATTCATGTGTGTATTTTGTACATATGTTCTAAGAAAATTTTGCCAAAAGAATTAGTTTCAGAAGGGATTGACAAATTAGAAAGAATGACATAAGAAATAATCATAAATAAAATAACATAACAGTATCAGGCACCAGGCTCCTCTGTCCAAGGGATTCTCCAGGCAAGAATACTGGAGTGGGTTGCCATTTCCTTCTCTAGGGAAATCTTCCCAACCCAGGGATCGAACCCGGGTCACCCCCGTTGCGGGCAGACGCTTTACCGTCTGAGCCACGAGGGAAGCCATTATAGGAATACAGCATACCTAATTAAGGGTAAAATTTGAGAAAGAGAAAGAATAAAACATATTATTTGCAAACAAGCATGTAGACAAATTCATGTGTATAGAAGGAACATCAACACGAAACTAACAATAACATTAACTTTTTGTTGAGAATTGACTTCAAATGCTTATTCCCAATAAACAATATTCTGTAAATATTCAACTTCAACTATCCTGTAACTTATTATTTAGTGACCCCTAAATCACTTGTAAACTCAGTAACCAAAACTTGTTTTTTAATTTAATCTTTAATGACCCAGTGCCTCCTTCCTTATCCTTTGTAGTTTCTCAGGAATTCTACCTGGAAGAAACCAGGCATTATCTTTTCCATTCCTTGCCTATAGTTCAAGAAGCTCTACACAAATTCTCTCCCTTATTTGAATTTCTACACATTCCATATTTATCTTTCTACTAGGAACTCTTGTCTTCTGTTGTTCAGTATTTATCTTTGTACCACTATAACTGCTTTCATAGCAGCAACATATAAATTTAGTGAAACCCTTCCAGTGCAAGTAATAAATATGGTGTTTTTTTAATATTCCATATAAGAGAGTAAGGAGAAGGAAATGGCAACCCACTCCAGTATTCTTGCATGAGAAATCCAATGAACAGAGGAACCTGGAGGGCTATAGTGCATGGGGTCGCAAAAAGTCAGACATGACTAAGCAACTAAGCACACACAGACACACAGAAGAGACAGTGAATTTAAAATAGAATTCTGAGTCACAGAATGACATGACAAGGGGATGTCATCATTACTCTAATGATGTAATAAAACTGTGAGTTTTGAGATTATAGCTTCCACATGTTTAGATTGCTTTATTTAATATAATGTCTCGTGTCTATAGGGCTTTTCTTATGGCTCAGAGGTGAAGAATCCACCTGCAAACCAGGAGACATGGCTTCAGTCCCTGTGACTGGAAGATCACCTGGAGGAAGAAATGGCTACCAACTCCAGTATTCTTGCTGAAAATCTCATGGATAGAGGAGTCTGGCCAGCTACAGACCAAGGAGTCACAGAGTCAGACACAACTAAACACGCACACACACAGAGCTCATGTTTACAAGATTGTTTCCTGAAAACTCCCATGAATGCTGCTGCTGCTGCTAAGTCGCTTCAGTCGTGTCCAATTCTGTGCGACCCCATAGACAGCAGCCCACCAGGCTCCCCCATCCCTGGGATTCTCCAGGCAAGAACACTGGAGTGGGTTGCCATTTCCTTCTCCAATGCATGAAAGTGAAAAGTGAAAGTCAAGTCGCTCAGTCGTGTCTGACTCTTCGCGACCCCATGGACTGCAGCCTACCAGGCTCCTCCGTCCATGGGATTTTCCAGGCAAGGGTACTGGAGTGGGGTGCCATCGCCTTCTCCGAACTCCCATGAATACTTTAGGGAAAACGATCTTCTGATCTAGGATTAGATTTAGAAGAATTTAGCTTGTATTCTATGTCCGATTTCTCAGAGAAGAACATAGAACATGATGAGATATCGTATAGCCTTTTCCCTCCTCTACTTTTTGTGGCTACATTTTTGTTCATATGTTAATAGTAGAAGAAAGCAAGTGCTGAATCTTCTGAATGACTGCCTTTTTGTAAATAACGTTTGGTAGTAACTCTTCTCTTTGGTAAAGTAGGATCTTAAGCACCTTTTACACCGTCTTTATGAAGTTGGTTTTGCCAAACAGATTCACTGAACTAGTTTCTTCTCTCCTTTTCCTCTCTGAGACATACAAAGGAAGGCCAAGGAGTCCTACATTTTTGTAATGGGAGGGGTACCCCTATGTGCCTATGAACCTTCTACTCTATCCATTGAGTTGTGTGCTTTATTAAGAGTGAGTTGTATGTTTCTTATCCCATTTGTGTTGGCTCTAAGTATAAATAAAAATTACATAAATTGATGAGCTGTATGAATGTGAAAAGAAAGCGGGTTGATTCTATAAAAGCTAAGTTGAATATTTTCAAAGGTATGATAAAAAGGTGAGATACTAAAAAACAGTAGCTGTCAAATTAGGTGTGAGAGAAATAACTGAAATGACTTCAAGGCAATTATAGACATTCAGAAAATTACTCTGTATGTTCCTTGAAAATGTTGCTCAATTTAAAAAAAAAAAAAAAGGAAGTTGTAGACAATATATTATAGATAGGTTTAGAGAAGAAATATATTAGAACTCCAGAGACTAGATTGAAAAGATCCTGGCCCTGCTTATTTTTTTTAATAGAAATGAAAATGAGATAATCTCTAAATGCTTTAAAGTAAAATGATATGCTTAAAGTATATGTATATTTTTCTTATATATTCCCATTTTAACTTTTTTGGATTAAGCAACAAATTGGTGATTATTGTTTCATAGGACAAGACAATATTTTTGTATTCTTGTGTTTTTAAATAAATGTTCTGGATTTAACCAATTTACCATTAATAAATTTTCTAAATTTACCTATATAATTGTTTAATTTTTACCCCAATTAATAATTAAATGGTCTTTAATCATACTAATTAATTGTCCCCTTATTTTCTTTCTCTGGAAAGTTCAAATTCCTAGAATTTTCCATCTAGTTAATCATTCCGGTTAAGGTATATTTTTAATAAGAATTAAGTTATACAAAGACTATAGCCTTCAATCACAATCTTCTAATTTCAAACTACAGAGGAACTCTCAGGAGAAGTTCTATTGCATTATTTTATTTTTAAATTTTAACACATACAAGGGGAAGATGTTAATATCAAGGACTGCTGCTAATTGGCAAGAAAACTAACATTTCAGAGTTGAAAAGTATCAGGGAAGTAGTTTAGTATAAGGGAACAGGCACTTGTGTGTTCAAATTCTGCCTTCATTTCTAACAAGATACTGACCTTGAAGATTTACCATTTAAGACTTTATTTTTACCAACTATGAAACACAGATAATGATGCCTGTTTAACAGGGTCATTTAACCCAAAAATGCACAATTTATGATAGATGCTAAACAACTGTGTGCTAGGTTGCTTCAGTCGTGTCCAACTCTTTCCAACACTATGGGCTGTATAGCCTGCTAGACTCCTCTGTCCATAAGATTTTCCAGGCAATAATTCTGGAATGGGTTGCCATGCCCTCCTACAGGGGATCTTCCTGGCCCGGGGATCAAATCCCCATATCTTACGTCTTCTGCACTGACAGTCAGGTTCTTTACCAGTAGCACCACCTGGGAAGCCCAGATACTAAAGAATTAGCTGTCGTTATTTCAACATTTGACAAGTGAATAAAACAGGCATGTTTCAAAGAGGATAAAAACCAGGGACTACTCTGGGGAATCTTCTTGCCAAAGTCTAGCCAATATTGACTTGACTACATTAGCATTTACTAGTTGCAGTAAATTTAGCTTTCTATTATGTCATACATACTTTTCTCTAATTATTTCGCATGGATAAAATAACTAAATTCAAACAATATCATAAGCTGCTTTAGAGAAGAAAGGCTGATGGGTTAATGTGGTCAATTTTCTTTTTCCCTAGTACAGAACTTTTTATCTATCCGTCTGTTAACAGACATGCACACATGCATACAGACACAAACATACACATATACACATAGTTAAATAAATAAATCCATTAGAAAGATATATTGTAGGAGTATAAATTTTAAATTTCATAGCTTTTGTTTACCTGCAGTCATTCTTTCAGTTACATACTCTTTCTTTTGGTACATTGTCAAAATTATCTTAGTATTCTTACTTAAGTATAAGAAGAAAACTTATACTGGACTCCACTAACATAGTATTTCAAACAAGTAAAGTGAAGTCACATTGGATCACATTAGTATACAACCAAAGAAGAGTACGTTTAATATTTTAAAATAATGACTTACAAGGGGGGAGAAATGTTGACAAAATGAAAAATATTCCTCTCCTTGTTAATTCTACATCTGACACGAGCACTTTTTTATTCAAATAATTCTTACCACATTTCTGCCCCATTGCATACATCAAATTAAATTCCCAAGCTGGGTATTCTCTTCATTTTCTAACCTCAGTATTGTAACAGATCCTTTCTCCTATTTTTTCTATATATTCTCCATGTTCAGGGTCTCCACTAGCCCAGAAAGCCTTTTGGTAAAATAAAATGAAGCTGCTGCACAGGTGCAAAGTTTACGGAGCAGGCAGAAAACACCTTTGTGATAATTCAAGGAAGACACTCTTGCTCTGAATAGAAGCAGCACAACAAAAGGTATCACTGTTCAGTGAGTGCAGCTTGGTCTGCATTTCAGCCAACTGGTACCCTTGTTTGGGTACCCCTTACACAGTAAGCAAGCTATGCAATCTTATCCAGCAGTGTTCTTTAAGTTCCAGCAATTCAAATCACTCAATATTCTTCCAGCTTTTCTTACCTTCCCTCTTTACTCATATCTTGATTTTTATGAAGTCTGCTGACTCCATATCCTGATATCTACAGCCAGACAGACTCATCATCTCTTCCACACTTCCTTGTGCCTTTACACTTAATATTATTGCAGTTGCTATTTTGTATTACATGTATGTTTACATAACTATTCTTAAAGCACCATTTAAAAAAATATTATTTATTGGATGAATGAATGAATCCATGCAAGAATGACTACATATAGAGACAGATTGATGCAAATGGATAAATAAGTGAATTATTAGATAAAATGCTCTCTCTTATCATTGTCTGAAATAGTCTCTTTCACTCTTCATCTATTAAAATACTATACTTTCACATTCTATTCAAATCTCCAATTTTATAACTTTTCTTGATACCATTTTAACTGTTCACAGGGAACAATCTCTAATAATTTACAAATAAATATTTATTATTTTACTAAGAGCTTTCCATAAATTCTCTTCTGTATTTTTCCCTGAAATCCAATAGAGTAGCAACTTTATCATTTCTCCTTTATTAATGACCATTAATAACTTGATATTGATATTAATAATTATTAATATTAATTCATTAATAATTCATTTATTTTCTTCTAAGAACTCCACGGCTTGGAATAATTATGTGATTTTACCAAAGTCATACAGTTTGAAACTGCTAGAATGAGATTTGAAATCTGGTCTGTTCAATCCACAACCCAAAAATCTAATGACTCTTTATATTTTCTTTAAATTATTCACTTTGGAACCCTCCCAAAGTCAAGAGTTGGACCAAGAGCTGGTACTCAATAAGTGGTAATTGATTAAATTAACTAATAAAATATAAGTAAAGATCACTTCAAGGGCTTCCCTGGTGGCTCAGAGGTTAAAGTGTCTGCCTCCAATGGAGAAGACTCAGGTTCGATCCCTGGGTGGGGAAGATCCCCTGGAGAAGGAAATGGTAACCCACTCCAGTATTCTTGCCAGGGGAATCCCATGGATGGAGAAACCTGGTAGGCTACAGTCAGATAACTATGAGAATACTGAAATCTCAACTTGGGTGTCTTTAATAACCACATTTATCTAAAAAATATATTACAAAGAAAGTCTATCCAATTGCAATGACTGCATGCATGAAATAAGACTATATTATACATACACAATCTTTTTTTAAAAATCCATTATCCAGTGTTACATTTTTCCCTAAACAAAGCATAATATAAGACAAGGTATTATAAGCTTTCATTCATAAATATATTTCAGGCATTATAGAAAGTTTTCTAAATGAATACTACAGTTCTTACATTCATAAGAAAACACTACAGTGCTAATTAATTATATAACAAATTTTTAGTTCTTTTAACTCTTCTTTAAATTCCTTTAAAATCAATTATCACTATATATTTTTTTCTATTTAATAAATGAATATATTTTTTATTTTGAGGATATATTAGTAAACAGCACACCACTGGCTAGTGCAGTATCAGACCAGTAAGAAGACTCCAATCGGGGAAAAACAGGATGCTAAAGAACACACCAGGAGGAATGTGTTCCTGGAAGAGGAGGAGAAGGCAAAACCTGAAGGGCGAGAGGGATGCAGACTTGTGAAATGACTGGAGTTGGGAAAGGACCAGATGTAGGAGAAATCTTGATGTGTTAGGGGAAATTCAAATTGGCTTCACGAGCTAAGGAGTATAAAGGGGAGTATGGGCTTCCCAGGTGGCTTAGTGGTAAAGAACCCACTGGCTAATTCAAGAGACACAGAAGACATGAGTTTGATCCCTGGATTGGGAAGATCCCCTGGAGGAGGGGATGGCAACCCACTCCAGTATTCTTCCCTGGGAAATCCCATGGACAAAGGAACCTGGAGGGCTACAGTCCATGGGGTCCACAAAGAATCTGACATTACTGAGTGATTGAACACACAAAGAGGAGTATACTTCACTTGAATACAAAGAGGAATCTCTGAAGGGTTTTAAAAGAAGAACTTGTATTCTAGAAAAAAAACTCTGGCTTCAGAACAGGGGCCTTGAATTTGACAGGAGGAAACTGGAGACAATTTTAAGAGGTGACAGAGGCCAGAACTAAGATACCGACAGTACAGAAAGAAAAATCCTACTTCGTCTGTATATTCCTTTTTAGTCTCATAATTGCTTAGCACTTTGTATCCAGCACCCTCGCAGAAAGGTGGAAGTGTTAACTTTACCTGAGAGAGATTTTACCTACCTTCCATTTTAACTCTGTTTTAAAGTGCCATTCAATACTTTGTTTGACTGATCTGAATCCAACAGTCAAATCCAAAATGCTTACTGGTCACTAATTTTTAATTTTCACATATTAAAAACTATCATCCCTAGAAATCATATACATATATATATATATAAATCATATGCATTTTTTTCATCATATTTAAGAGTCTATATCTTTTATGAATAAGTGGAAACTAAGTAAAATGACTGTTCATTTCTATCAGTTCACATTTATCAGATTTAGGAAAGTAGAAAGATAACAATGAATTTAAAATTACTCTTAAGAATCCCTCTTAATGAAAATTGTGAAGAACCGCAAAACCACCACCTCCATAAAGTATAGTAAATATTTTCTATGTCTTTATCTTAAAAGCTATAAATGGATTTAAATATATAGAAAACAATAACACAAACCGTTCTCCACTTGCCTGCATTCAATTTTACCTTTTCAAATCTCTTTAGCATTGCTGCCTTCCCATCATTTTCACTTCTGCAAACTGAATTCACATCTTCAATAGGTTTTTGGCTGGCCTAGCACAAAAGCCTTTTCTCCTGAGTCCACTCTCATTTCTTCAAGGAGCTAACAGACTAGTCAGTGACATGTCTGGTCAACCAAAAATTGTATTTCACATAAAAAATAAGGAAATTAAAATAAGTTTATGAAAGTCTTTATAGGGATCGAATTGACCAGGTATATATGAGAGAGGGAAGAAAAGAAAATTTAAATAAGTAGCTCATAAAAAAGAGTGTACACAATTGTGTTGTTTTATGAGAAAAAAATATATGTATAAGCACACTAGTGTGACTCTTTCAACTGCGTTTTCTTAAGAAATAACTCTATCCTGAGACTGTTTCCTACTTTTCTCATGAAGTAGCCTGTTAATAAATGAAAGTAAATATTATAATTTCATGTGTTTGAATGTCTATTTTAATGCTGTTATTCAGCAAAATAAGAAGCCATCGACCATATTCTGGTTTCCAAATTGACTTTGAAAGTTTTATTAGCCTGAGGAATCCAGAGTTTCTTTGCTTTCTGTCAAAAAGTGAAAGAAGATGGCAGAAAGCCCAGAGGAACTAAAGAGCCTCTAGATGAAAGTGAAAGAGGAGAGTGAAAAAGCTGGTTTAAAACCCAACATTAAAAAAACTAAAATGATGGCATCCGGTCCCATCACTTACATCTGCCAATCTATGGCAAATGTTTTCCCGTGTTTCATGGGGAAACAATGGAGACAGTGACAGACTTTATTTTCTTGGGCTCCAAAATCACTATAGATGGTGACTACAGCCATGAAATTTAAAGATGCATGCTTCTTGGAAGAAAAGCTACGGCAAACCTAGATAGGATATTAAAAAGCAGAGACACTACTTTACTGACAAAGGTCTGTATAGCCAAAGCTATGTTTTTTCCAGTAATCATATATTGATATGAGAGTTGAACCATTAAGAAAGCTGAGCTTCTAAGAATTGATGCTTTTGAACTGTGGTGTTGGAGAAGACTCTTGAGAGTCCCATGGGCAGCAAGGAGATCCAACCAGTCAAGCCTAAAGGAAATCAGTCGTGAATATGGACTGACACTGAAGCTGGAACTCCAATACTTTTGCTACCTGATGAGGAGAACTGACTCAATGGGAAAGACCCTGATGCTGGGAAAGACTGAAGGCAGGAGAAGAAGGAGACAACAGAAGATGAGATGGTTGGATGGCATCACTGACTCAACGGATGTGAGTTTGAGCAGGCTCTGGGACTTGGTGATGGACAGGGAAAGCAGGCATGCTGCAGTCTATTGGGTCGCAAAGAGTCAGATATGACTGAGTGACTGATCTGAACTGAATCCAGAGTCTGAGGACCACTGATGTAGAGGATTTGACTCTAGGAATCAGAAATTTTAAATACGGGAAGTAAAACAAGTTTAGGAGGTTGTGCTTGGTTTTAAAAGCAGTGAGTTTGAAGTGTAGGTAAAATATATATACAAGTGGAGTAGTGAATTTGAAATGTAGTATAGACAAGTGAAGATGTTTAGCAGCCAGTGAGACCGACAGAATTTCCTACTGGGGATACACAGTAGGAAGTCGAGCACGTGGGTGCCCTGGGAGAATACTATGAATCTAAGAAGAGAAGAATGAGGAAATACAAAAAAAGGGTGCTAGGTTTGAGGACAGAAAAAGCAAAAAGAGCCAAAGCAGGAGTCCATCCTCGGTAGTTGTCATGAACTGCTCCTGCTGTGTTTCTGAGGTCGTGGGGACACTCCAAACTGCAGATGCTGCAGAGCCCGCAGTTGAAACCACCACCAATGCGTCTCCCCAAAACACTGAACAGCTTCCCCAGTGGCTCAGTGTAAAGAATCTGCCAGCAATGCCGGAGACATAAGAAACACAGGTCCTGTCCCTGGGTTGGGAAGATCGCCTGGAGGAGAGCATGGCAATTCACTCCAGTATTCCTGCCTAGAGAATCACATAGACAGAGGAGCCTGGCAGGCTACAGTCCGCAAGATATCAAAGAGTCAGACACGACTGAAGTGACTTAGCATGCATGCATGCAAAAACACTGCTTCCTAAATCACACTTTTGTCTCAGTGCACAGCCAGTAGGGTTTACAACCATAACTGCTGCTGCTGCTGCTGCTAAGTCACTTCAGTCATGTCCAACTCTGTGCGACCCCAGAGATGGCAGCCCACCAGGCTCCCCCGTCCCTGGGATTCTCCAGGCAAGAACACTGGAGTGGGTTGCCATTTCCTTCTCCAATGCATGAAAGTGAAAAGTGAAAGTCAAGTCGCTCAGTCTTGTCCGACTCTTCGCGACCCCATGGACTGCAGCCTACCAGGCTCCTCCGTCCATCGGATTTTCCAGGCAAGAGTACTGGAGTGGGGTGCCATTGCGCTCTCCGTACAACCATAACTAGACCTTTATATTTCTGGGACACCACACTCTAGTCCACATCCTGGTATCTCAAGCTCCATTACTCAGAGACGCCAAAGTGAGGTGAGAGTGAAAGTGAAAGTCGCTCAGTCATGTCCAGCTCTTTGTGATCCCAAGGACTGTACAGTTGATGGAGTTCTCCAGGCCAGCACACAGGAATAGGTAGCCGCTCCCTTCTCTGGGGGATCTTCCCAACCCAAGAATAGAACCCAGGTCTCCCACATTGCAGGTGGATTCTACCAGCTGAGCCACAAGGGAGGTGCAAGTAAGTAAGTTAACTGAACATAAAAATATGATGTAGTCAGTACCAAGTCCAAGCCATACTTAGGAAGTAAGTAGTCATGGATGAATTACAGAAAGAGTAGGAGAACAGACTAAATAGTCAGGACAAAGAAGAAGAAAAATATTCAAGGAAACATTAAAGACAAAGTAAATCCTGTTAGCATGTAAGAAACCAAAAATACCAAAAGGAGGCAGGCAGGAATTATATTTTGAATTTAGAGTTTTTCCTGAATAGCAAAGAAAAATAAGAATTTTACTTACAAAAACAAACTTTTCCAGATACATTTTATGTAAATTAGGTCACTGTGTCTACATTTAGTTAAAACATAGAGCATGAGAATAAAGCATTTCATCAAAAAGGAAGACAACTGAAACCTAGTAGCTATGGCTTTTTATCCCCCAGACCACAAAGTTACTGTAGCAGAGTAGTTATTTTACATTTTATCATTTTTATGTTCTGCTTATGTATCACAAAACTCAATAGTGAAATATATTAGAATGTATATTGATAAAATACTTGTTTTCTTTTCAATTAGGTGCATATAATTTAGGAAGTAAATAGGAGTTCACCTGTTCAAATGGACAGACAACATAATTTTCTGGATTGATAAATCTTTAGGAATATAGATTTTATTTCATACTGTATATCATCCAGATTTGATAAATATATTATCTATGTCCTAAAACATTGATGACTCTTTTAAACACAGAGGATAAATAACTTCATAGTATTTCACTGGTAGAAACACACAATGAATTTTCATTCACCTAAACAGATCTGCTCTCCAGTCCACATTTAAAAACTTTTATCCAAGAAAATATATATGTGACATATATCACAGATATAGTTACTATACATCTTATAGAAATGCTCATACGAATAAGAAGCAAAGATAAATGAAGTACTAATCCACTGGAAAAAAATGAACTGAATTTGATGGTAAACGCCTACCTGTATATATCTGTGAATGTACCAAGAGGCTTGCTTTCCATCATTCACGGATTCCACTGTAGTGTTGGCTATACCAACAACATCACCACCTGCAAACACCCATGGTTCACTGGTTTGCATAGTTTCTGGATCTACTTCTGGGAGATCCCATCTGTTAAATTTTATAGGGCTCAAGGCTTCTTTTACTGCAAAAAGTGAAAGAAAGCAAGCAATGACTAATTTGTGCAACACATAACAATAATTTGAAAATTAAGAAAAATTATGATTTAATTATGATTCTAGGGATTCAAAAAACTGTTTTTAATGAACCATAAAAATGGAAAGTTAATGAAATATCTGAGTTAACAATACCTTCAAAGTGTACTGACTTAATCAACTTAAAATAAAACTCACATGTACAGATACAGGCAATATTTCAGATCTGGTATTTTTGTCTAAGAAGTATGGGAGACTAGAGTCCTTTAAATATTATAAATGTTATAAAAAGTATTTTCTAAAACTTTGTCCATAACCATTATTTTCACAAATGTATTACTTATATGACCCCAAATTTATTCCTGTGTAACACCAGTGTAAGTTATATTATGAATTTGAGTCAATTGCCAATATCTTCCATTCACAAAGTCTTATAAACAAGAAAAAATCTTATACATTTTCATCAAGTTTTTTACACTTAATGTTAGGTGGTTTAACGAATCCAGAATACAGTTAAAATGAGCCAGCAAAAATCAACAAATGCAAACATTAACATTAGTTCTTTGGGAAAATTTCTCTGTAAAAGAGATTTAAATTTTCTGCTAAATATGTTGTGTCCCAGTGAATTTAAACATTTAGAAAAAGGGAGAAACTGAATCCCATTAAGAAAATATTTCTAAAGAAGTTGACTAGACACATGATCTGGATATTAGGAAGAAATAAAAGAAAGTAAGTTAGGTAAAAAGTTGATCTAGAGAAGAAATGAAGAAAGGTAGATAGTACCATCTATGATGGAGAAAATTGAGCCAATGTTTAAGATAAAATGTTCCTTTCAGATATTCATGTGATAAATTTTAAGCGAGCTTCTCATGTGTCTGCGTATGTGCTAAGTCACCTTAGTCATGTCCAACTCTTTGCCACCAGAGTGTAGCCCACCAGGATCCTCTGTCCATGGGATTCTTAAGAATACTGGAGTGAGTTGCCATGCCCTTCTCTAGGTGATCTTCCCAACCCAGGGACTGAACTCACATCTCTTATGTCTCCTGCATTGACAGGTGGGTTCTTTACCACTAGTGCCACCTGGAAAACCCTACAGGTTCACATGATATACTAGAGGGAGCTATTCTTTACTATAAATGAAAAGAAAATATAACTATATAAACTAAGGGAGAAGATAATAGAAGTTCTTGGAGCAAAAGTTAGTTGTTGAATAGATTGACAATTTAAGTTCAAAATTAAATAGCCAAGTGTAAAAAAAAAAAGTGATTTTAATTTTTTTTTTCTGAACAATCATAGAAAAAATATAAAAATAAACTTTGGTACATGTTTGTAGTTTTCTGCTTGAAACAAATTAGAATTCGAGAAAACCATTAAGGGACTATTGTTGATTGTGCTTTCTCCACAAGACTGTAGGTTCCATGAGAACAAGAATATATCCATGCTGTGGTGCTTACCACTGTGTCACTAAGCCTAGTATATCACTTAAAACATGGAAGACACTCAATTCAATGGACAGATGAATGGATGGATGGATGGATGGATGGCTGGATGAATAAAATAGTAGATGGGTCGATGCCATCATGCTCAGGTTTTTATTTAAAAATCTACTGTTTTTATCTCTGATGCAATTTCACCTTTCAGTGAGAGCAAAATTTAATATTCATATAATTGTTTTCAATGCAGAATGGCATTATGAGAAGATTTTTCTAATGTTTTTAAAGGTCACATGGAAAGAAACCTTAACATTTGTTCCCTATTGCATAACAGATCATCACTACCATCTGTTGACAGTTATCTGAGTTGCAAAACTTTGATAGTGAGCATGACTCATCTGTTCAACTCATTATACCAATGGTAACTGTTAACACATCATCACTGAATGGTATAGCCACAAGGGAAGCCCAAGAATACTGGAGTGGGTAGCCGATCTCTTCTCCAGGGGATCTTCCTGACCCAGGAATCAAACTGGGATCTCCTGTACTGCAGGCAGATTCTCTACCAACTGAGCTATCAGGGAAGCCCCATAGATAAGCATAAACATATGCAAGAGATAAAAAATAATTCTCCTGTATAAGAAATGACCTTATTTGTCCAAGACTTTGATAAAACCTTGTCCTGTATAGAGATCTGAAATAAAGATGATTTTTAAATGAGGAGGCATTCGAAACTATTTCACTAGGAGATCAAAGCCTTTTTATACATTTTTCTCATTTTTTATAGCAATACTCTTGAAGGTTAGCACAGATTTCACTTTAAGCTTGAGCAAGGCAGGGATTATGCCTTAGTTATCTTTGATTTCCCACAGCAGCTATTAGTCAAAGACATATATACTGTGAAGTTATTGAAGATTAAGCTCCAGGGTCCCTCACTTGCATGGGCCTCTTTCAAGACCTAAATTTGAATTTGCAATTTTTTTCTTTTTTTATAGAAAGCCCTCAAATTATATAGGAATCAGGTCTCACAAAATCTGAATCTATTCAAGCTCAGTGAATCATAAATAGTAGGTGTCGAATAAATGCTTGAATTACAGTGAAATTCATGAGTAATGTGTTTTATAATTTTTTATGATTTAATGAACATGGTATGATTCACTTTAATATTAGAGTACCATCACTAATTCAGTCAATAAATAGTCAGGAGATGTTATTAGAAGTTTAATAAGTAATTATTGCATTTCTTAAAATATTTAGCACCAACACTATAAACCAACCTAGGAATACGCATTTGTGAATTCAAAAGCACTAATTCTATTCACAGGTATTTCCATTAGATACACGTTGTATTATTTTGTCTCTAGACATTTATATATATACTCTTGTTTACTTTTTAAATTATGCTCTTTTTCCTCAATATTTGATTCAATTATAACTTGAAGTCTTAGATCTGACTACAGTTTTAATTATATTCTATGATTTGTAACATCCAACTAACCTCATAAATAACCAAATAATTTCCTGATACTCTATTCCAAAAGAGAATTTATGTCTCATATTAAAAATTATCTCAGCTCTCTTTCAAAAATCATCTATTTAATTCCCTCCTACTCTTTTTTAGAGGCCTTCAAGTTTAAAATGTTCATAGCTTCATTTTAATAGATAAATAGAGTGCATTGAGAGACCAAGCATTTGATTATGCTGTTATGAAATAGTATAGCAAAGCTTACATCAATCAAAATAAAAATCATTTCTTTTCATATTAATATCTAATAGTTCAACTTGTCCTTTATCATTTAGATAAACGTCATCATTGAAAAAGTAGAACATGGACAGCTTGTAAGAATATAAGTGACCCTTAAGTGAGTCAGAAATGTTTTCTATCAGTGGCACTAAGCAGCTAACACAGGAATGACTGTTCATTACAACTAGAACAGCAAATGATTAGGATCATTTCCCTATAAGCACAACAGACTCGATATTTAAGCATGAGAGGTAGAGAGGAAGAAAGAGAGAGAGAAAGAGGGGGGATCATTAATTTTCTGAAATTTTGTTGATTCTGACTGTGGATCCAAGTAACACTTTTCACAATTTCAATGACTCTTTTGAAAGACAGAAGTTATTTCCATCATTTAATCATACTTTAAAAGCTCCAAAGTATTTAAGTTAGAATGCAAATTAAAGATTCAGTGAAAAAAAATATATGTGCTTTTATTCATAATTTGTCAGAAAGGAGTTCATTTATTTAGCTGCTTCTTACGAGGGAGACTTTCATCCTCGTCATTATAACCATCCTTCTATGAACTCCTCACAGCTCTCTTACATCTCTGCTGATACGTCTAACTTGGGATACAATAAAAATAAGCCTCAGAAGGATATCTTCTGTTCTGCCTTTATCTGGCTTGGAAAGAGTGAAAGCATAAGTGGATGAAAAATGTATATTTACATTTGCAAACCAAATAACTGCTTGTCATTTCCTGTGAAGTGTTAAATGAATATTAATAGAAGGATTGTATTATTTTCTTTCTTGTTTATAAAATAATGGGGGTGGGTAGAGTGGGATTTTCTGTTATGATCATACACAGTTTCCCCACAGATTTTCGTGAGATTGCATCTTGCTGGAGACTGCAGCATATGCCCTGGTAGCTCCATAGATGAACAGAAAAAGAACTTGAAAAAGAATCCCAAAATGTGCTTATTCACAGCCTATACTATTCTGCAAATGGGAGAGAAATGTGTTAAATGATATGGTGCCTGGAATTTTATGCAGTCTTTAAAAGGAACAAAAACATCCTTTATTCATACCAAACATTCAAGATTTATGTTAATTTTCGGCTTTAATTACTACTATGTTCCAATGAGCTGATTTAAAAAACAAAGACACTCTGAGGTAGCTTTAAAACAAGAAACGGTTTTGAAATAGGAACTTTTAGTCAACTTAATGTTATGCATGAAATGATTTTTTTATATAGACTTAATTGTATTGTGACACACAAGTTCTTCAATAAGCCACAGCTTAAAATTGCAGAAACCCTCCCTGAGGGACACATCACTAGCAGATGCAGATTGCCAAGGTCAATTAAACTGATGTAGCTGTGCTGTCATATATGTAGAAGAGAAACCCATGAGCATATGACAAGTATATTTCTCAGTATTTATAAAAAGATGTCAAAGATGTTATATTTTAGTACATAAATATAAATTAATTCTCCATAAACAATAAAACAATACAACAGAAATTATAATGAAGAAGGATTATTAGTATTCTTCAGTGAATTTGAGATGCTATAAAACAATGGAGGGAATCAAAAAATTTCAACATTTATAAGAAAATGATATCTTGAAAACAGATGAATTCATCTGTGTGCTTGTTGCTTAATTGTACATAACCTATTAGCCAATAGGACCAAAGCACAATGAAACAAAAAGACAAGCTGAGGCAATAATCTCAGTAAATCAGAGCTGAAAACAAAATATCAGCAAGAGCAAATAAATTCTAATTACAGGGCCAGGATATCAGAGCTGTTTAAATAGAATAACCTGGGGTGAGGAGGGGACAGACCCACAGAATGCCTAAGAATATCAAGTCCTGAAGGCATGAGCTCTGTCCTCACATCTCCCTCTTCCTCTAAGTATTCAAATCAGTATGCAGTCCATTCCCAAACACAACGAAGAGAACAATGAAGATTCATCAACTTCTTTCTGTAAACCCCTTTAAAGTCAACCTTGATACTGTACCTTCCTCCCCCTCTTGGACCTCAAGTAACTCTGGTTCTTTTTAGAATATCATCTTTCTCTTATTCTCCTCTTTCACCTCCTACATTGAATGAAAGTAAAAGCTGCTCAGTAGTGTCCGACTCTTTGCGACCCCATGAACCATACAGTCCATGAAATGCTCCAGGCCAGGGTACTGGCATGGGTAGCTTTTCCCTTCTCCATGAGATCTTCCCAGCCCAGGGATCAAACCCAGGTCTCCCACATTGCAAGCAGACTCTTTACCAGCTGAGCCACAAGGGAAGCTCAAGAATACTGGAAAGGGTAGCCTATCCCTTCTCCAGTGGATCTTTCCGACCTAGGAATCGAACCGGGGTCTCCTGCATTGCAGGTGGATTCTTTACCAACTGAGCTATCAGGGAAGCCCTAGGTTGAATAACTGGTTTTAACCTGAGTCTCTCTTCTCACTGCAATTCTTACATCTTCTATCTAATTTCTTAATTGACACTGACTTCCTACCTTTTTCACCACCCAATTATTCCTTTCAGTTTCTCCCTCTTATGAAAATATGGTGTTTATTGTCACCAAGTTCCATGACCTCAGTCCTCCTCGCTTTTGCCTTTCTATAGCACCCATTAGCTGAATCATGTTAATTTTGATCTCTTTCTCTGATTTGCAGAATGCTACTCTATCTGGGCTCTCATTCTTTTTAAACTGCCCATGGACTCCATCTGGCTTCGCCTCATCTCATCCTCCTCCTCTTTCCAGCTCTCAAACATCGTCTGCTACACTTCACTGGGTCAGAAATTATAGTCATCTTCTGTCTTTAAGCTTCATCTCTCTGGAAGTGACCTCAAATGCTACCTTCCACTTTTTTATTCTGACACTCCCACCTGCCTGTTAGAGATTCCAATGTGGATATTCTACTGTCCCTCCTAAATCATCACATCTAAAACCCAGTTCAACAGCTTCCTCTGGGCCTTTCACATTTTGCAAGTGATTATTAGTAAGCTTGGTTGTTCGTGTCTCCTACTCATTGTGACCACCGAAGCTTCACTGAAACTCTCTTCACTATGATGATCCAGAGGGCCACATCCAGTGACTCTTGCAGTAATCACCCCAGTTCAGGACCAGGACGAGGGTGAGGTGGGGTGAGGCACCCAAATAGTAAGGTTTAAGAAGGTCTTGGTAGGCACAAGATCATGCAAAGGCAGTTCAGTGCCTCAACTGTCTCAACCTAAGCACGGCACTGCCTTCCTTGACTTCTCAGGAGCTCTCAACAGATAACCACTTCCTCCTCATAAAAGCCCCTTATCTCGGCTTCAATGACACCACACTTCCTGCTTTTCCATGTGCCTCCATGATCACATTTTAACCTTTACTGCTGTTTTTTTCTATTCTCCTTTCCCAAAAAGCAAAAACCTGGAAATAGACCTTAATTTTGGTGTAATTTTTCAATCTTTTCTCTCCAGTCATCTCATCATGTGGCCAATTACCATATTCTAACAACTCAACAGAAAGAAATCCTCTCCTAGTTACTTCCTACATCTCATTCACATCATCCTCACCTAATGAAGAATGTTAAGAAAAGCAATTAGCATTTATTGATCCCTTGTGTACGGCAGACATGATTCTGGATATTTCCATACAGTAATCTCATTTATACCACAACACAATTCTTTAGTTAGGTATTATTAATAGCATCCTAAATACAGCTAAGAGATGGCAAAGTCAGTATATCAGTTTAGTCACTCAGTCATGTCCGACTCTTTGTGACCCCATGTACTGCAGCATGCCAGGCTTCCCTGTCCAAGACCAGCTCCTATGAAACCAGTTATTTCTCACTTCCAAGCTCTTTTTGCCACTGATCCTTGGTGTGAGGGAAAAAAAAAAAAAAAAAAAAAAAAAAAAGCCAGGGATAGGCCAGAAATAGTCTCTCTACTGGGAATAATCGGAATAACTAAAATGAGGCAGGTTGGAGTTGAAGAGACAGTGATTATTTTTCTTGTAGGTCTTATTTCCACAATTTGAGAGTCAGTTCATTGTAAAGAAGAAGCCCAAATATTTCCCTTTAAAATAAAAGCTTCTAAAGAAAGTCTCTGGGCTTCTCAAGTGGCTCAGTGGTAAAGAATCTGCCTGCTAAGCAAGAGATACATGTTCGATCTCTGCATTGGGAAGATCCTCTGCAGAAGGAAATGGCAACCCACTACAGTATTCTTGCCTGGAAAATCCCATGTACAGAGGAGCCTGGCAGGTTACAGTTCGTGGGGTCTCAAAGAGTTGGACAGGACTTAGCAACCAACTAAACAGCAACAAAGAAAGTCTCTATGTGACAATTACGCTGATGAGTAGAATCGGCACTTGGCTAATACCTTTTGATTGATTTAACTATTTGAATTATCCACTGCTATATTAAAAAAAAAAATGTTCATTTGGATGTGCTTGTAGAACTCAGACAATGTAAAGTACAGATTTAATTTTCGTTCCCTCCTTGCCCAGGACAAGCTTAGGCTCCCCAAGTTAAATACAAAAGATAGATGTCAATAATAGCCTGTAGCAACTCCTTTTGTTTTACTTGTATTCTACAGGGAGTCTCCTTCTCATTTCCTAAACTGACCAACTAATCAATTCAGAATTAAAATTGCCTAAGCACTTCACCTTGATTTGCTTATTTCTCTGCAATAATTCCATCTATTTAAAACACTAAACTCCTTGAAGATTTGATTTCATTTTCTCTGGAAGAGATCTCTCAAGGAGGTCAGTGTCCTTGAAGAAAATATATGGGGATTGTTTTCAAATTCTCTGTTGGATTCCCAAATGCTGCACTTTGATTTGCTTATTTATATTCAATGATACCATCTACTTAAGACTACAAACTCCTTGAAGGAATAGACCATCCTTTAATCTGATTTGGACTATAATCATCATAATTCTATGCACATTTGGGTGCTTAATACCTCTTGATAATTAGGAGACAGTGAAAAAAAAGTGGAAAGGCTGCTGAAATATTTTATATAACTTCTCAGTGAAAGAACATTTTAAAATGTTGAATGATATCATCAAGTGTTAGAAATAATTACAGAAAGGGGTTAAAAAATGTTTATATAAAATCCTCATTTGCTGCATTTAAAGCATAAATAAAAACAAATAGAAAGCCAGAAGTAAATTACACTACTTGTGAAAACAATATTATTAAAATATAAGTGAATACTGAAAAATATTTTAATTAACAAAATAAATCAAATGGAAAAGATTCCCTAAATAGAGCTTTAAAAGTAAGTCTATGTGTGTTTGACTGCCATGACTAATTATGTATCCATGTAATGTGTGTTCAATTTGGGCTTATTTAAATAGCAGAAATGCTCATTAGCTGCAGTATATCTGTGAAGCTTCAGTAAACAGTTTAATGGTTTTTATGTTTAACCAATTTCATAAGTTCCTGTAATTTTAGCTTTAGCAGCTCATTAATGTTATTTTTTGATATCCATCTTATGACTTTTTTTCCTTGTCAATCGGCTGCAGGCAGATTTCAGTGCAAATTTAAAACATACAATAGAATTTATTTTAAACAATTTTAGCATGTAAATAAATGCAAAAGTCAAAAATATAGGTTCTATATAGAGTATTGATTGTATTACTATGTAGTCAATAAATATCTTTGGTACTGACTAAGGCTATATATTAAGTAGAATTTGTGATGATAATAATGACAAACAATTATTGAGTGGCCCCATGAACATGTAGCTGGTTCTGGACGAGTCAAGTCATGTTATCTCTTTGTATTTTCACAGAAGAGGTATTACTTTAATTTTATAGTTGAGGAAACTTAGACTAAGTTACACAGACTACTATCTCATAATTTGAACCTAACTACAAGCCACTATCGCTGTTCTAAGTGGGAATACCTGGAGTTCTTTATGGGCGTTTGGAGATAAACAACTAAACCTTAGGAGAGGGCCCTACAACTTAAGATTAGATATAGTCATAGGATGGAAGAAGTTCTTAGAGAAAGAGCACAAGTCTGAGTAAAAATAGAATGAACCATTTATTTTTAAAGTGGTAGCAATCACTACCTGAGCTAAAGCCAGAAGAGGAATCATCAGAGTTTTATGAAGATCAAGGTATTTCTTTGCCACACGAGCCAAGAAGTGGTAATTTTAAGAAATGTCAAATACAAGAGAAATGTAAGGTAGATAACTAGATTTGGGGATCTGGAGGTCAATGAGCAGTAAAAAGAGGACATTTGTAGATAAATGATGAAGGCAAAAATCAGAATAAAAGGGGTTAAGGAGAAAAGATCTGGCAAAGACAGTAAGGCAGTGCATACAGGATATTCTTCTGGGAGTTTAATAATGATTGCATAGGGAAAAATATTAAGGCAGTAGTTTGCATTCATTCATTCTATTAGCAAATATTTATTTATTGTCTACTGTGTAGTAAATCCAGCTGTAGGCACTGTAGTAAAGCACAGATAAGGGGCATGTCCTTCTATGATGTACATTCAGTTGGTAGAAGATAAAATAAATAAAAGTAAATAAATAAGTGAACCAAATGATGGTGAAAATGGCTATGAAGAGAATGACATGAATGACAGTGTTATGTGGTGAGGGGTCTGAGAAGCAAAAGAGGTGCTGTAGAGCATGGTGGGGATGGAGGCGCACAGACAATTCTTTGATGAGATGCCATCTGAGCTAATACATAAAGGATAAGACAGGGATGGCATGTGAGGACCTTGAGGCAGATCATTACAGGCAGAGGGAACCATTACAGAGGAGTTAGAATGAGCTGAAGTTGATGCATTTGGAGAGCTGAAGGGAGACTTTATGTGGGTAGAAGGAAGCAAGCAAGAAGAGAGGAGGCCGAGAGACAGGCAGAGGCTGATCGAAGAGGGCTTCAGAAGCTGGGAAGGATTTTATTCTAAATAAAGTAGAACAAAATAGAATTGACTTATGTATTTCATTCTAAAGAAACTAGGAAACCACTGGAAGGTTTGGAACAGGGGGATGAAATGATGTAATTTCTGTTTATAAAGCTGATTTTGATAGGATTATAAGGAAGAAAGAGTAAACGCAGGGTAACCAGTGAGAAGGTTACTAGTTTCTATGCAAGTGACAGTGTCCAGCATCTAACCATTGCCTCAGCAGAAGGAGGACTGCTTGTCTTCACGTGACACTTTACATAAACATTACTTTCAAATGTTCTTGTCTTTACCTTGAATGTTCTGTAGGGGCATTTAGAAAAAAGCAATCATTTCATTCTGTTCATCCCAACATTTATCCATCTCTTCATTCATCCATTTATCCATTCAGTCAGTGACCCCTTGAGACTGCTGGGTACTTTGGATTAAAATATGAATAAATTATCCTGCAGTCCTACTGTCAACATAATTAGAATATATAAAGTGTATGGATTGAAACAAGAGAAGACCAGGAGCCAATTAATTATATGTGGTGAGGGGAACATGTTTCATCGACATGGCCCCTTAGATTTCAGGTACCCACCAACTTTAGAATAAAATTCAAATACTTTAGTCTTACACTAAAACATTTTGTGAATTAGCAATGATATATTTCCCCACCTTTACTTTTTCTTGTTGGATGCCTTATGATCTAGCCAAAGGAATTACCCCTTGTATTATCCACCCTGTTCACTCTGACAAAATCCGCTTTCCCCTTGTCTCTAGTCTCTTAATTCCAACCCAGTTCCCATCTCTATTGCAAATACCCCTGCCTCCGTAAAACCTTCTTTGATGATTACAGCTGGAAGTCATCTCTCCATCCTGTGTGTTATGCAGGATATAACAGTGGATCTATTTCTCCTTGAGTCTACCTAATGGCATTTTAATGTGCATTTTCCCTCTCTTTTAGACTGCAAGCTCCTGTAGACAGGGTCAATGTATTCACTTTTTGTGAACTCAGGACAACTTAACACAGAATCTAATAAACCAAGAATGAAAGCATAGGAAATAAAGTCCCACAAGTATGTAGGAGGGCAGATTAGAAGGGTGTCAGAATTAAACAGAAGCATTTGGTTTCAATCCCACCCTCAGGGGAGAATAACTTTAGATTCTAAAGCATGAGAGTAATGCAGTGATACTCATGATCTGGTAGCCCATTTGGCATCAGTGTTCCAATACAGGGAAAACACTGGGCCGTACTAAACCAAGTGAATCATCACTATGCTTTTCGGAGGACTTGGAAAATCATTGGATGTTTGCTGAATATAATATGCTTAGGACTCTTTCGTGCACTTGTATGGAAAAAGTGGTCGTGTAACTGAAGGTCCCTTGAAAACATTTTAAAGAGCTTCATAATTACAAAATATTATAAGAATGGTTGGAATGGAAACAAGGTGAGCATGAGATAGCATTAGAACATACAAAGCTTGAGTGAGACCTCTGAATACATGTTCAAATACGAGCTGGCTTTCTACTCCAGCAATACCAGCATGTTGGGGAAATCTAATAAATTATATGAACATATTATACTTGCATTAGGTAGCTTCCATATTTGGGGGCTATATATTAAATATGCTTCCCCAGCAGCTATTTGGTAAATAATCCATCTGCATTTCATGAGACTCAAGAGACATGGGTTCAAACCCTGGGTCAGGAAAATCACCTGAAACCCACTCCAGTATTCCTGCCCACTCCCACTCCGGTATTCTTGCCTGGAGAAACCCATGGAGAGAGGAGCCTGGCTGGCTGCAGTTCACTGGGCTGCAAAGAGTCAGACACGATTGAAGCGAGTTAGCACATATTAAATATGATTCAATGTAATTTCCTAACTCATAAAATTACAACTTATAGGTCAATATCTAATTTATCTGTCTAAAATAGGTATATTGTTATTTTTATTTTGTGCTTTCAGCCAAGAACACAGATGCAAAGTAATTAACAATAATCTGTAATATGAAATATATACTACTAAGAGCATTAGGATAAAATCTACATCATTACTAAATTTATAATTTGACTAAATTTTGTATCTTGATTTTACATCATGGCAGCTTACTATAATTTAACACTTCACAAGAATATCAGGTTTCAGAATAAACTTTTAGTGTACCATGACTAACTAGTATTTAAAAGACAAATATAATAGGCTATGTCAATAAAGCTCTTGACATGTATTACAGTCACTGTATGCTGAATACCATTTTCCTACATTTGAAGATTTCTGTTCTCTGAAACAATTATGTTATTTTTCCATTTTCTACCTTCTTTTCCCAGCAAAACTTGTTACATGCCACTGCTCTACTTCTTGCATGTAATCTTTGATTTGATGGAAAAGTACTGATTTATCCACCGTCTCCCTGTAAGAATGCATATGATATCAACCACTAGTGAAACCTGGAAAATAAAGATAAGGGAAGGCTCTGAACAGAGCTATTCACTGGGGAAACAAACCTATTCCTATGCAGTTATTAGAGGGAAGTAAAATAATTACAGAAATATCATGTTATGCTTCAAATGGATGTCTAAGGCAGTTGTAAGTGATGTGATGTTGATTCCAAATCACTTTCAACACTGTTATCAGTTTGACCTCCTTCCTCATCACCTCCACCCCTTTACAGTAATTCCAAAGAAAAACTGTGCAAAGATTCCATTATTTTGGATGGTTATTCTGCAGAAATGCCAGTACTTGCTTTAAATTTTACCACTTTATCCTCACTCTGCACAGTATATTCTATAATAAAAAGATAATAAATTTTTCAGTGAGAAAAAAAAATCTGATAATTATGGCAATTTTTAAGAAAATATGTACAGTTTTACTATCGGTTTTCTGAGAATGCTACTCTTCTAAAACGGGGCTAAAAGCAAGACAATGTACAGGGACTAAAAAAGGATTCATTCCATCACTGGGCCAACAATACAAAGGATATAACAATGTTTTATTTCTCAGGATAATGGACAGGTAGCATCAGGAACGACATGCATTAGTAAAACTGGGGGAGGTGCAGAATCACAGACTAAAACTGTCTTGATGCCCATGTCCTCCTAAAATATTTACCATCTAAAGATCAGCATAATTTTCCTGTTCATAATATGATAGATTCTTCTTGATTGCCAGAAGAAATGCCACATGTCCTCTTTATTCATACTTTTAAGAAAGTGTCATCTAAACTATAAGTTATAATAGTCTTTATTCATTAATTCAACCAATAAATAACCACTATTCTAGACACTAGGTTATGACAGTGAAAAGATAAATGATATATAATGATACCTACTGAAATGGTATGGACCTAACAGAAGCAGAAGATATTAGGAAGAGGTGGCAATAATACACAGAAGAGCTGTACAAAAAAGATCTTCACGACCCAGATAATCATGATGGTGTGATCACTCGTCTAGAGCCAGACATCCTGGAATGTGAAGTCAAGTGGGCCTTAGAAAGCATCACTACGAACAAAGCCTAGTGGAGGTGATGGAATTCCAGTTGAGCTATTTCAAGTCCTGAAAGATGATGCTGTGAAAGTGTTGCACTCAATATGCCAGCAAATTTGGAAAACTCAGCAGTGGCCACAGGACTGGAAAAGGTCAGTTTTCATTCCAATCCCAAAGAAAGGCAATGCTCAAACTACCGCACAATTGCACTCATCTCACATGCTAGTAAAGTAATGCTCCAAATTCTCCAAGCCACGCTTCAGCAATACATGAACTTCCTGATGTTCAAACTGATTTTAGAAAAGGCAGAGAAACCAGAGATCAAATTGCCAGCATTTGCTGGATCATGGAAAAAGCAAGAGAGAGTTCCAGAAAAACACCTATTTCTGCTTTACTGACTATGACAAAGCCTTTGACTGTGTGGATCACAATAAACTGAGGGAAATTCTGAGAGAGATGGGAAAACCAGACCACCTGACCTGCCTCGTGAGAAATCTGTATGCAGGTCAGGAAGCTGTTAGAACTAGACATGAAACAACAGACTAGTTCCAAATAGGAAAAGAAGTACATCAAGGCTGTATATTGTCACCCTGCTTATTTAACTTATATGCAGAGTACATCATGAGAAACGTTGGACTGGAAGAAACACAAGCTGGAATCAAGATTTCCGGGAGAAATATCAATAACCTCAGATATGCAGATGACACCACCCTTATGGCAGAAAGTGAAGAGGAGCTAAAAAGCCTCTTGATGAAAGTGAAACAGGAGAGTGAAAAAGTTGGCTTAAAGCTCAACATTCAGAAAACGAAGATCATGGCATCCAGTCCCATCACTTCATGGGAAATAGATGGGGAAACAGTGGAAACAGTGTCAGACTTTATTTTTGGGGGCTCCAAAATCACTGCAGATGGTGACTGCAGCCATGAAATTAAAAGATGCTTACTCCTTGGAAGAAAAGTTATGGCCAACCTAGACAGCATATTCAAAAGCAGAGACAATACTTTGCCAACTAAGTTCCTTCTAGTCAAGGCTATGGTTTTTCCTGTGGTCATGTATGGATGTGAGAGTTGGACTATGAAGAAGGCTGAACGCCAAAGAATTGATGCTTTTGAACTGTGGTGTTGGAGAAGACTCTTGAGAGTCCCTTGGACTGCAAGGAGATCCAACCAGTCCATTTTGAAGGAGATCAGCCCTGGGATTTCTTTGGAAGGAATGATGCTAAAGCTGAAGCTCCAGTAGTTTGGCCACCTCATGTGAAGAGTTGACTCACTGGAAAAGACTCTGATGCTGGGAGGGATTGGGGGCAGGAGAAGGGGACGACAGAGGATGAGATGGCTGGATGGTATCACTGACTCGATGGACATGAGTCTGAGTGAACTCAGGGAGTTGGTGATGGACAGGGAGGCCTGATGCTGCGATTCATGGGGTCGAAAGAGTCGGACACGACTGAGCAACTGAACTGAACTGAACTGAACTGTCTCTTTTGAATCAGAAACTTCTTAGTTGTAGTCCTATTTCCAGCTGTTGAATGGATTAGCAAATGCAAATGAAACACATCACCACTTCCCTCAGATCTATTTGTTCTATCTGCTGTACTCATATGAGTTCTTTGGGCACTATATGGACATATCTGACTATATCTAATCAGATCCCATGCTAGATTCTCCATATTCCACCTCTATCATGCAGATGACCAAATCATTAATGTCTGTGTAAAAAATACATCTGGATTCTGAATGTTCTTCAATAGTGCTATGTCCTTTAACTTAACTTAAGCCTTAAGCAGTAACCACGCAAATTGACAGTTTTTTAACTGGTTTCATCAATATTATTCCGTCTTAATCCAAGGCCATCTTTATCACTATCACTGCCACCTTGGAGAAGCATGTTTATTTCACACTCCTGATGCTCCTTTCATGTACAGAGACAAATATTGGTATAAATCTTGTGGTGTCACTCTGTATCTTACCTATCTTTAAAAAGCTGCAATCAGTAATTATAATTAGAAGATATGAAGGAAGAAATTAGGCATGTGCAGCATCACCAATGCAACGTACATGAACTTGGGTAAACTCCAGGAGATGGTGAGGAACAGGAAGGCATGGCACACTCCAATCCATGGGGCCGCAAAGAGCGACTGGGCGTCTGAACAACACCAGCACATCCTTGCCAAGAGTATAGCTTGACAGCTGCCCAGTTGAGGGTGCCTCCCTTCCTTAATACTAAAAGTCTTCCTGCTTCAGCTTCCCAACAGGGAACCTGCATTGTTGGATCACACCGGTGACTGGGGAGTAACTTACCTACTTCAGGCATCTAATAGCAGGAAACACATTTGCCTTCTGATATGAAGCACCTCAAGGGTGACTTCATGGTTTCCCAACTATTTGAGGAATATTATAAATGGTCCAAACCCAAGCAGAGGGAAGGAAGATCCACCACCTACCAGAATTGCTACATTAACATAAAGATCTCTCCAATATTTAAGCCTCCTCATTTATCAGTTGGGTGTGTACAGGACAAAATTCACAACCCCTTGATTAGCATGTAAGTCTCCTAATTTCACCTAAATCTGTAGACAAATTTCCTCCAATCTTACCGCTATCCACTTCCCACCTTATTTTAACGGGCAGCATGTGCTCCAGCTACACAGAATTTCTCACTAGGGTCTGGTCACCTGAGGCCGTTTATCAGCTTGCACCTTGTGTATGATATTCCCTCTAAAAGAGAAAATCCTTGTTGTTCAGTCACTAAGTCGTTTCCAACTCTTTGCAACCCCATGGACTGATGCACACCAGGCTATCCTGTCCTTCACTATCTCCTGGAGCTTGCTCAAACTCATGTCCATTGAGCCCGTGATGCTATCCAACCACCTCATCCTCTGTTGTCCCCTTCTCCTCCTGCCTTCGATCTTTCCCAGCATCAGGGTCTTTTCTAATGAGTCAACTCTTTGCATCAGGTGGCCAAAGTATTAGAGCTTCAGCTTCAGCATCAGTCCTTCCAATGAATATTCCGGGTTTATTTCCTTTAAGATTGACTAGTTTGATATCCTTGCTGTCTAAGGAACTCTCAAGAGTCTTCTCCTACACCACAGTTCAAAAAGCATCAATTCTTTGACGATCAACCTTCTTTATGGTCCAAAGCTCACATTCATACATGACTACTGGAAAAAACATAGCTTTGACTAAATGGACCTTTGTTGACAAAGTGATGTCTCTACTTTCTAATACACTGTCTAGGTTTGTCATGGCTTTTCTTCCAAGGAGCAAGCATCTTTTAATTTCATGGCTGCAGTTAGCATGTGCAGTGATTTTGGAGACCAAGAAATTAATGTCTGTCACTCTTTCCATTGTCTCCCCATCTATTTGCCATGAGGTGATGGGACCAGATGCCATGATCTTTGTTTTTCTGAATGTTGAGTTTTAAGGCAGCTTTTTTACTCTCCTCTTTCACTTTCATCAAGAGGCTCTTTAGTTCCTCTTTGCTTTCTGCCATAGGGTGGTGTCATAGCATATCTGAGGTTATTGATATTTCTTCCAGCAATCTTGATTCCAGTTTGTGCTTCATCCAGCCCGCCATTTTGCATGATGTACTCTGCATATAAGTTAAGTAAGCAGGGTGACAATATACAGCCTTGATGTACTCCTTTCCCAATTTAGAACCAGTCTGTTGTTCCATGTCCGATTCTAACTTGTGCTTCTTAACCTGCATACAGGTTTCTCAGGAGGCAGATAAGGTGGTCTGGTATTCCCACCTCTTGAAGAATTTTCCACCATTTCTTTTGATTCACAGAGTCAAAGGCTTTAGTATAGTCAATGAAGCACTCAATGAGTAGAAGTCAATAGTCAATGAAGCAGAAGTAGAAATTTTTCTGGAATTCTCTTGCTTTTTCTATAATCTAACAGATGTTGGGAATTTGATCACTGGTTCCTCTGCCTTTTCTAAATCCAGCTTGAACATCTGCAAGTTCTTGGTTCATGTTGAAGCCTATCTTGGAGAATTTTGAGCACTACTTTGCCAGCATGTGAGATGAGTGGAATTGTGTGGTAGTTTGAACATTCTTTGGTGTTGTCTTTCTTTGGGATTGAAATGAAAACTGACCTTTTCCAGTCCTGAGGCCATTGCTGAGTTTTCCGAATTTGCTGACATATTGAGTGCAGCGCATTCACAGCATCATCTTTTCAGGCTTGAGCTTGAGAAACTCCTCCTCAAGCCCTACAACCCAGAACAAATATCACTTCAGATTACCACATTATGCTACACTACGTATATTATTTACATGCCTGTTTCTCTCATTAGCCTATATGAATCCCTGAAAGGCAAAGACTCCCTTTTACTCATATTCGTATTCTTAGTGCCTGGACAGTCCCTATAACATATTTGGGTATTAAGAAGTTATTCACTGAATGAAAAATAATGAGAGAATAAATAATGGAAATCATAAAATAAAAAGTTTTGGACATAAAAATGAAATATTCAGACCTTCATGTATAATGATGAGAAAGAACATGCATAAATAAGTAGGATGATAACTTTCTAAAAACATGCTATTTTTTTAATATAGCTTTTAAAAATGACTGCAAAATGACTACTTAATCTAACAATGTGGTGTTGAGCAAGTTGCATAATCTCCCCCTGGCTCTCTCCCTTCCACCCCCATTCCACCTGGAAACTCCTACATAACACTCAGCCTTCAATTTACAACCCACTTCCTCCAGGAAGCTTCTCTGAACCTTCAGATTGTTCTCTCTCTGCTTCCTGGGGACTCTAAACTTCTCTCAGCACAATTTATTATGAATGTGAGTCTTGCCTGGTTAAACTGCTTTCCTGGATGCCAAGTTTGCATCTTCCTGTTCTCCACTTTATCCCGAGAACACACTCAGTGTCTGGAACAGCAGGCCATCAGAAACTATTGGCTAAACAGATAAACTTGTGAAATTAGGAGTCTGGAGTATATCTCTTAAGTCCCTTCTAGCAGTCTTCCTGGTGGCTCAATGGTAAAGAATCTGCCTGCAATCCATCTCTGGCTTGAGAAGACCCCCTCGAAAAGGAAAGGGCAACTCACTCCATTATTCTTGCCTGGAAAATCCCATGGACAGAGGAGCTCTGTGGGGTTGCAAAAGAGTCAGATAAGACTTAGACACTAAACAAAAACAGTAAGTCCCTTCCACAACATTTGTGAATGTAAGTAAGGAAAACAACAGTGCTAGTAGCTATATTGTCACGTATGCCTGCTATTTTATTTTTCAATTCTATTTATCCATTCCTAGTCATATTACTCATCAGTGAGGCCCTTCCTCTAACATTTCTGCCATCAGTCAAAAAGTTCTCCTAGCTAGCATTAAAGTACAATATTCCTTAATCTGTAATTTGAAACTATATTGTAAACATTTCTGTTTATAAAAATGTATACACTAGGGAAAATCTGATCAATTATGACACATTCTCAACTTGGTATTTCATTCCATCCCTCTCCTCTTTATTTTTGGTAAGGCAGAAAAGGAATTCTGAAAGTTAAAAGCCATAAAAAGTAGACAGTTATTCAAAGAAAAGTTTGATGAATTTCTAAGTGCCATCAGTGGCTTCTGAAGGAGCTGTTTGATTGTTTGAAAGATGAAAAATGCTTGTTAAAAAGGGTGGGTTATTAAAATGCCCTAGTGTTCCCACTTCCACTAGCGAAGTAGCATATAAATAACATTTTAATAAGAAAAAAAGCAAATTAAACATACTGATGCCATGTCTTTTCAAGCACAGATAACTATGACTATTGGGCACTTGACTCATGTACTGCTCAATTTAAAGTATTTTTCTAGGTTTTTCCCAACACCTAAAATAATGGAGGGAAATGGGCCCTTTAGAAAAATTCCTGAATATCTGCATTGTCATGGATTCATGCACACTATTTCTTACATACCTAGCCTTTTCAAGCTCTGGCTGAGGCCAGAATAAGGCAAATTAACCTATGGACTGCTGCTTTCTTCAGAGTGACAGCAAGTGAATCAAACTATACTTGAAGCTACTCCTGGCAGAATCTTTTATTTACTTTTCATGAGGTTTTGAAAACACTTTCTGAGGGCCTTTTAATAAGAGGAGCTGGTAAGTCATTTTATAGCCTCCCCACCATCCTGCCAGCCCCTCCCCACAACCTACCTCCTCAAAAAAATAACACTTCGTTATGGAACTAATTGCTATTAATGCTATGAAGGCAGCTGTTTTCTGAGGGGTGCATTAAAGGTTCAGAAAGTGCTGGGCTTTGTATTTCCTTGTTGTCTCTACTGGATGAGCAGGAAGAAAATGTAGCCTCTGGGTGAAGTACACAAACACCTTTCCTAGAAGCACTATACACTCATGCTATGCCGGAGAGCTCAGTCACCTCGTCACTTGCAAGCTTGAGCAGGCTGTGCAGCGTTTTCCTGAGTGGGTATTACTGCCGTCATTCATCCTATCTTCTTCTGAAAACAAAGGTTTTTAATCTTAGTTATCTAATTCCATAATTTTCGAGTGCCTAAAGGCTCCAGTTTAGCAACATCAACAGTGCTTCTCTCTTTCCTTTTTCACATAAAAATGAGCAATCATACAAAACAAAAATTTGCCCCAGACTTTACCTTGAATGTTCAAGAGGAGAAAACAAAGATTTTAAACATATCCTCTGCTCTTTAAATATCTGATTTATGGAAAACCCAAAATACAGATTTCTACCTACTAAAATTTGTTGAAAGAAAATTCCTCTCAATGGTATAAAAATCATCAGAATTGATAATAAAACATTTTGAAAACATATGATACAGTTACAAACTGTGTAATTTTTTTCAGCAAAGTAAAAATAATGAAATAAAGAAAACATTTTCTCATTTAAAAATTCATAATTTGTAAGGGCATTTGTTTTACTCACTTACAAAGAAATGTGGACAGAGCCTGCAAGGCCTCAGATGAAGTCCTAATTCTCAATGCTTTTATTCCTAGATAAGATTCATACCATCATAAGGGTGTACTATAACTCAACTATAACTCAATTTAATTATCAAAGTGTGATTTTGTTACACGAGGATAGTAACATCTACAATGTAAGAGATCCTCACTATGTGCTAGACATGTATCTAAGTGCCTTACATATATTATTAATTTATCTATTCTTAAAATAACACCAGAAGGTAGATACTATAATTTTCCTTCTTAAAAGATCAAGACCATGAAGTACAAAGAGACTAAGGGAGCCAGATTTCCAGCTGGGCAGCCTGGCTCCAGAGCCCCTGCTCTAAGCTGCTACACCAGACGGACTCTAATTAGTGTCATATTTATTGGATTATAAAGAATTCAACAATTTATGCCGAAACAAGGGAAAAATCAATAGCAAAGAAAAAACAGAATTACTTTTCTAACATTTATGTTTTCTAAGAAAAATAAACCCCACAGCAGGAAAAATATAACAACTAGGTATAATAAAACTGGAAAAGACTCTGAGGCTGGGAAAGATTGAAGGCAAAAGGAGAAGAGCGTGGCAGAGAATGAAGTGGTTAGATAGCATCACCGACTCAATGGACATGAAATTGAGCAAACTCTAGGAGACAGTGAAGGACAGAGGAGCTTGGCATGCGGCAGCCCATGTGATTGCAAAGAGTTGGACACAACAGAGTCACAAGTGACTGAGCAACAACAAATAAAGAAAGTAAAATTTTAACAAGAATCAAGTCAAATCAAACGCACAAATATAATCTAAGCACCTATCATGGCTATTATTGGGATTACAATGTACTGTAAAGATACATTCTCTGTCCTTTGGGGGTTTACAATCTAACTCGAAGATAAATTGACAGGTTCTGAAACATCAAAGCATATGCGTCTTTTCAAAGTAGATATTTCAAAGGAATGAGAGCATGACTTGGTGCAGTGTGTGAAAGAGGCACCGAGGTCATGGCATAGTTGAAAGTACCTTCCTTCAGTTGTCGAAAAGCAGACAAAATATCATCTATACCTCCTAGGAATGTGCAAACAAGGACATATGTTATCACCTCCCCTGAAAAAAATCAAACTGTGAGGTCAGTAAAAATGGTAACAGATTCTCCTTATCAATTCCAAACTAACAGTAGAGATATGTACATTTTTTTCATAACTGGTAGTTTGGTTTAAAGCAGAAAGAAAAGGGAATAAAATAAGGAAAAAAGTATCTTAAACTTGACACTGTCCTAACAAAAAGAGGGAAAATTCAACTCCAAACACTGATGCTGGTGAAGAAAAGACTTCTTACATTATGAAACATATGCTTTTACAATAAATAAATACATGTTTTAAAATTTCCAGTGAAGAGCAATATTTGTGGAGTAGAAATGCTAGTTAGAGGTAGCCTGTGCTTAATTTACTGACAGCCTTTAAAATCAGACTTGAATACTAAAATCCAAATTAAATATGATTTGGGATCTTACATTCTTAGAGGAAATGGATGAGAATTTTGAAAAGGTGGAACCACCTTGAGTTTTTCATAGGAAAGATATTAAATAAGGCTAAGAATTTATCATCCCAATCAAATTAGAAATTGGACACCAAACTACCTTTAGAATTTGTAACAGTAGTTAATGAAGGATTCAATTAAATTGTGCTTATAATAAGCACACATAAATTTCATGCACAAGGATGTGGAATATGTAGTCTTTTGTTATTTTCTACTCACTGCTATAATCCAAAAAAAAAAAAAAAAAAAGAGAGAGAGAGAAATAAAACAGAATTAAGTAAAATAATGATGATTACTTATAATTGTCATAAGCCTTGGAAAGAATGAAATAATTAGCGACTGTAATCTAAGGATATTATACAAATTTATTTTATAAATTTGACACATTTTTCTTTTCCATAAGCTATTGAGGCAGTTACTATTTTTATGACATGAAATAAATATTAGAGATACATTGGGTGCTTAATACTAAAGCTATTTTACATTCTCCATTGTGAAACACATAAATTAAGGGACTTACAAAATAATGTTGTATATAAGAAAAAATTAGACAAATAATTTCCTTCAAATTTCCCAATTTAGTTTACCTTTACCAACACCTATTATTGATTTAATTGAGACACTACAATTTCATTTCACTATTTTCACTTAAAATATTATTGTAATCAGATAATGTGGAGAGAATAAGTTATCACTGTACTGTCAAGTTTATTTCATTCCTTTAATTCTTCAGCATATATTTACATAATACATTCACCAAGGACTTTCCAAATTAACCACTATGGAATCCACCCTGTACTAGATACTAGAAGGAACAGTTCAATAGGGAATACTGGAAAGTAAAGCTAGGCACATAGTACATAAAATCATTTGCTGAAGTTCTCAGCCAGTCAGTAGGAGTTTCATCCTCTTGTTATAGGGTAACACTGGTGACTTTAATGAAAAGCAAAATTGGAATTAGATATCTGAATCTGGGATATCATTTTTGAACTTTGGTGAGAAGAGAACTATTGTACCATTTCCAATAACAGCAAACTTGAAAGGCAATCAGTCTTAGGGCAACCTGATGAGGTGATCCTTATTTTGTGCATATCTCTCTAAATGTATTCTAAACTTTATAAAACAAACTTTTTGTTTGAAGGTCTGCCTTCAGCCCCAGTCTGTGAAATTTTTAAGTTCAAGAAATGCCTCATTCATCTTTGTACCCTCCAGAATACATTTCGGTACCTGGCATTCACTAGAAACTCACTAAATGCTTGTTACATGCATGAGCATAAACAGAGGATGAAATATGTTCTGAGAAATGAAGAGTAGAGAAAGAGACTTTAGAGTCATTTTATACAGAAGTGCAATAGTGCTTATTGTAAGTCTGGCTACCACTTGCCACATAGAAGTTGTCTGTTAAATATTCTTAAAAGGAATTAATGTATGTATGGATAAATGAATGAATGAGTTCACTGAAGAAATAAATATATTAAGAAAAGAGAAAATGGGCAAGGTCTGAACTTTTTAGAGGAAGAAAACAATCAGTGACAGTGGAAAAGGAACAGTTAAAAGAAAAAGCAAAAAAAAAAAAGTGGAGTGTCATAAACAATAATAATATGTTACAGTTTCAATTCCAAAGCACTTTCACATTACTTCATTTTAATTCTGATAACCATCCTGAGAGGTAGAAAGAGTTTGTATTATTATCCATGTTTTGTTACAGAGGAAGAAGCTGAGGCTCAGAAAGATTAAGTGACGTGGAAGAGTTTTTCAAACAGAAAGAAATATTTGACACTGTCAAATGCAGAAAGTAGAATAAGGAGTGAAAAGATTACACTGAGTTTTGTGTGCAGTTCACTGGAGTTTGTGCAAAGAGAGCTTGTGAAGGAGAGAAGAAGAAGGGTAGAGAAGCAGATTGATGATTTAAGAAAGATGTTATATATATTGAAATATATCATACCACATATGCAATAATCCCAAAAATATCACACATAAATTACATCACAGGAGTAGTGAGATAGGATAAGATTCAGGGCAGAAGAGACATGAACAGCTTCTCTTCTTACCCAAACTGACTTCCTACAGTTTGATTTTCACTATATCTGATAATATGTACACATGAAAGTTTTCTTTGAAATTATTGTTTGAAGATTTTAAATACCACTTGGGTAAGATCTTCTTGATCATCTTTTCACAAATGATGTTTCTCTCTACCATTTTTTAAATGTTTTCCATTCAAAAAACAATATTAAATATATTTAGAAAGCAGTAGAGATATGAATGCTATTTAATATTGCAGCTCTTCCAGCTCCCCTCTAACTGGAAAGTAGCTCTCATTAATGTCAACATTGAAGGTCCTCGTAAAGCAAGTAGTTCTATTTGAGGAAAATTTTCTCAAGCAGTTTGTTTTTCAAGTCAGGAGGAGGGGAAAAAAAGGGGAAAGGGAAGGTCTAATCATTTTTCCTTGATTTCTCTAATGTATATGGGGTGAAACATATAAAGCACTGGAAGAAACACACACAAGTAAATTTTCGAACAAAATTCACAAATAAATTTTTAAATGATTTAGTCAAATAAACACAAGTAAATCAGATTTTCTTTTCTTCTACTCAACATTTTAAATACTAAGTTAAATCTTTCACTCTTTACACACATACCAACATAAGCTTTGGGAAGCTGTATTCTGTGATTTTCTGAGTCACATCTACTTAAGTTTGCTAGGGAAAAGATACATTTTTCTTAATATTAGAGTTGTCAGTAATGGAACATAAATTTAAGTGGTAAGATAAATTGTTTTTTGATAGACAAAAATCAACAGAATTGCAAGTTAAGTGATTCAAATTTTTACTCAGTTTTCAGTCACATACAGAGCAGTAAGAACATTATGATCTTTTTTTAGATAACAGAATACAGTTTATATGTTGCTCTCTTTTTCCTTCCTGAACTCATCAATGAATAACAAAGCACACTGTGACTATGTCTGCATATCACATAAATGTCTAGATGAAAAGTGACAAATTCAGGCCATCATCCAACTATTTGAAAACATTTATCTTGATGACATTAAACATCTGGATGTTTCCAAATACCAAGATGTTTGATGTCCTGCAGATAAAATATCCTGATGAGTGGTTAAACATTTTACTTATCTATTGAATAAAAATGCACATTTGCAAGCATTATCTTTTTCTGTTTCAGACACAAAATGTAATTTTAGCATGGATATAGTAGGAAGCTATAGGAATCATCAGGTTTAGAAATTTTACTTACTGTTTTTCCTAATGAATCTTGAAATTAGAGAAACATCTTTATTTTCTTTTTAGTTAATAAAATAGATGCCATTTTGATGGTGTGCAGTAAAAAGTAAAAGATTTGCAAAATGAAGGGTACAGAGGAACCTAAGCCTTTACGTAAAGTTGCCCACAAAAACACTGTGTGCGAGGAAAGCAATGCAAACTAGTCTTAGTTGATTGACTTCTTATTCAGTTGGAATGTTATATATTTCTTCATCTCATATCTTGTTCAAAGCATTTTGTTCTTAGCATGTCCATTTATGCCACTTAGATGAAATGACAGAAATTCAGACTTCCTAATTTGACAATTTTGCTGTTTCTAGTGATAATTTGGTATGCGAATAATAGTAAACATGAATTCTATTTTCGACTATTCATTAGATTTTACTTTGCTCGAATCACTGAAGACTGGCTATTACAAGTTCTCTGTCACAATTTCCTACTCTAGGTCTAATTGAAGAAAAAGCTGATTTTTATAGAGGAAACAAGGCAAACATTGTTACAAAGCAGGATATGTATTTTGACTATAAGCTTAAAAGAAAGATTAATGTTGTTTTCAATTCCCAGTACTTTAAAAATAATTCTGTATAAGTATTAAATGCCATTTTTTAAGTCTTACAAATCAAGATTTCTTGCATTCCATACTAGAAGAAGGAAATGAATGTCCAAGTGAAAAACAATTCCCTGAAAGCTGGAAACCATTATGGCAGTAAAATAACAGACAATTGCATAACACATTTCAGCTCCCAAGCACTCTACCTTTAGGATCACTCAGAACTGAGCCAAAGGCACTGATGACCACATCGGCTTTCAGACAGACTATCTGATCTTCATCTTCATTCCATTTTCCAGTTTCATCTTGCTCTGTCCGAATAAATTGCATGGCAACAATTCTCCCACCTTTTACTATAACCTTCCGTGGAGACAAGAAAGGCAAAAATTCACATTTTTCTTCTCTAGCAAGCTCCATCTAAAATGAAACAGAACAGAGAAAAACTTGAAAATGTTTCTTCTTGATTTAATATTGATTTTTAATTCAATTATTCATGCTAAAGCTTATAATGTTTAAATCAACATGTTTTTTCTTTCACCAGAGCTGAGATTCAGTTATCAGCTGTTCATATTTTGTAAATCACTGACACAGGAAGTCTTGGATTGAAGCTGTCATGTGGAATTTTATAGATCATGGTGAATGTGCGTGCATGCTAAGTCGCTTCAGTCATGTCTGACTCTGTGCTACGCTATGGACTTTTGCTCTCCAGCTTCCTCTGTCCATGAGATTCTCTAGGCAAGAATAATGGAGTGAGTTGCCATGCCCTCCTCCAGGAGATCTTCCAGACCCAGAGATTGAACCTGTGTCTCTTGTCTCCTGAACTGGCAGGTGAGTTCTTTACCACTAGCGCCACCTGGGAAGTCCAGATCATGACATCACAAGCTTTTTATGAAGTTTTAGGCCGGCAGTGTGTGAGGTTTCTCGCGTGGTCTCCTTATGCTTTTATTTCTGTAGGTTAAGTTCTCTTTTTAATCATTCCTTTTATGAAAATAAAGTCTGATTATTACCAGGCTGCATATATCTAAACTAGAAAAAAAGTCCATAAAGTGGGTGAGCAAGTCTCTGGAAGTAACTGATAAGAGTGGTAGGAAAGAGAAAAGATTAGAGAAATTCTGTAGAACCAAGAAACAAGCAGTATTTATTTTTACTTTTGGGAAAAAAATGAAAATTTCAAGAAAGAGAAACAAACATGTTCCTCTTGACAAATTCCCAGTTATTCCACATATCTGACATAATTTATTCTGCCATAAAATTGGACACCCTAGTTTTTGTTTTCATGCCCATACTGGGATGTCTATTAATTTAGAATATTAAAGATTTATTTATTCACTTCTTTTCCCACTTACTGTTTTGGGGGCCAGGCCTTTGTTAATGTGATCCTAACCAGTATGTTGACTAGTCTTTTCAGGAAATGTAAAAACATCCCACAGAAGAGGTTGTGGGTGTGTCTAGTCTCATTCTTTCTCTACCCGATGGAAGAAAGGTAGATTCTCAGTTGACAAGTGAGGTTGAGAAAGTTGAATGTGTAAGGCTTCTAACCAGGAATTATCTGGTCTACAACAAAATGAAAACACTGAGACAGAAAGTAGCTTGCTCACTGTTACGATGAAGCCATGGACCCATCTCTCAGCACTCCATCCACAAGTGGTGGTTCCATCTTTGCAGTACATCAGAATCACCTTAGAGGACCTGATAAAACCCTGCACAGGCTTACCCCCAGTTCTGTAGGACTGAATGAGGCCTTAGAATTTGCATTTCTAACAAATTGCTAGGTGATGCTTTGCTGCTGTTCCATAAGTGACATTTTGTGAACCACGTCATTTAAGACTATTGATCTATGCCATGAATTGTCAGTGAGATTAGTATCACCCATAAGGGAGTGAAATTTTTTTTCCTCAGAGAAGAAAAATTCTTACATAACATAATAGCATAGAGTCGTGGCATATAAACAGATATGCAGAATATTTATGGTATGAAAATTGCAATGTCATAAAAATCTAAAATTATCTAAAGCAACTCCTTCAAGGGATGATGATTTTTTTTTTATTTGAAAAACACATTATTATATATTGGAATGAAGTTATTTCAGTCTATGTCTTAATTAAGATATTTTTTGAAAACTGGTTTTGAAGTCTTAAAAACAGCTCCAAAAACTATTGTCACACAATAGTTTTCCTTTTCATTATAAAATTAAGAGATTAACAATAGCAAAAACAATAAATAAGTGGGTATTGTGGGTGGTAAATATACAAGCCAGGGCTCTCAAATTGCTCATGGTTTAGAAGGGAGAGAGAAGTAAGTGGAATGGAATCAGTTTGAAACCTACTTCCACTGCTTATTTGGGACAGTTGCTGAATCGCTTTGACCTTACATATAAAAAGGGGATAACAATACCTAGCTACATTAATTGGTATGTGGTGTTGCTTAAGGCAATTCAGAAATGTAAAATACCTGAAGCAAACTTAACTTGTAGAAGGTGAAATAAATGCAATTTATTTGAAGTTGTCTTTTTCTGAATTCACTTTTCCTCCAAATCATTCTTCAACCTATTCAGTAACACTTAGCAGTAAGATTATGACTCCAACATAAAGGTAACTCAACAGCAAAGGTAAGGAATTTAAAAAAAAAAAAAAAAGGAAAAGCCAAAAAAACTTATACTCCTCTTTAACTTTCTACAAAACAAAAATGTGTGATGTCTGGAAAGCAAAGTATTCCTTAAATACTTCAAATTACAAAATAAATATAGTTCCATATAATGCTACGCTTTCTGTATCACTTTAGTCACCTTTGCACAAGGGAGTGTCTTATAGCTCACCAATATAAACCAGTTTATTGTGTTTCAAAAAATGTCAAGTGATGCTAATTTTAATGATAATGGCTAACTTGACTGGAGAACAGTGCCAAATCTTTATGGTTTGAGTAAGTCAATACATGATGTGTATTTATAATAGTACTCTTTTCTGTGGAGGGCAAAAATAAAATCCTGAACTAAGGCTCCACATGTTGGGAGCACGTCTCAGACTCATTTAGGGTGTGTTTCACTCCTTTCTATTCTTCTCTATGAATACTTAAATAGTATAAATTATTATATGTAGATAATCTTATATACTTTTTACCAAATTTGGCATATAACTTATTGAACACTGCAAACAAATCAAAACTTTTAAGAATTTATAAGAAGATTAAGGTTGAATAAGATTTAGTGGTACTCTTGCATTTGAGTAAAACTTATAGTCTTAAAACTATGAAGAATTATGAACAAGAAGAAACTGTATTTTAATATGTCTTCAACTCACATAATAACTTTTCAAATGCAAAGGGTTTATAACTTGTATTCAAATATTCAGTATTTGTGCCAGCTATCTGACTGTGCACAGAAGTCAGAAGGTATACACACTGGCCACCAAACAGACTATTCCAAAATTCTGCTTTTGAAACTTACAATGTTATTTAGTCTCTCAAACATTTAAGATTTGAGCAGCAGACATAAATCTCACTCTGTCCTGCTATTTTGATATTCAGTTCAGTCGCTCAGTCGTGTGTCTTTGTGACCCCCGTGAACCGCAGCATGCCAGGCCTCCTTGTCCATCACCAACTCCTGGAGTCCACCCAAACCCATATCCATTGAGTCGGTGATGCCATCCAGCCATCTCATTCTCTGTCGTCCCCTTCTCCTCCTGCCCTCAATCTTTCCCAGCATCAGGATCTTTTCCAATGAGTCTGCTCTTCACATCAGGTGGCCAAAGTATTGGAGTTTCACCTTCAGCATCAGTCCTTCCAATGAACACCTAGGACTGATCTCCTTTAGGATGGACTGGTTGGATATCCTTGCAGTCCAAGGGACTCTCAAGAGTCTTTTCCAACACCACCAGTTCAAAAGCATCAATTCATCTGTGCTCAGCTTTCTTTGTAGTCCAACTTTCACATCCATACATGACTACTGGAAAAAACATAGCCTTGAATAGACAGACCTATTAGATACCTAGATTTTCCATTTTACATAAAAGAGAATAACTTTTAAAGAAAAGATAGAAAGACATAACTTGAACATATATAATTATTTGGAAAGTATTGATATTATATTGAAAAAAGAACTGAGATAATAAGGTTTACTGTAGTCAATAGGGAAATATTAGGAAAATGAGAAATTCAAAGTAAGTGAAGCCATATGTTAAGTGAAATATCCTATGACTTATTTGTGGAAAACAAAGGAATTTACTTCCATTACTATGAAATCTATCTGAAAATACAAAAGTAATAATAATAAATGCTTATATTTATTTTAAAGTTCTTATGACATAATTCATTTTTTAAGTGCTTAACCCATAATTCATTTTAATTTTCACAAAGGAGATATAACATCTATATATTAGTTGCTTATTTTAAGTATTTAGCTTCAAAATTTTCTCTCTGTTGCAGCTCAAAAAGCCAAAAACACAGTGGGTATCATCATGATTTACAGGTTGATCACACAGCCTCAGTGATTCTCCTGCTTGCTGTCCTCACAAACAAACAATTGTGGGAAGAAATATTATTTCCTTCCTACAGAAGAGAAACTGATGCTCAGAGAAACCAAAGGAATATTAAGAAATGACAAAGTTTATCTAAAAATTATGCTATGGCTAAATCAAAGGCCTGTGGTATTCAATTTTATTCAAAGACAGAAATTCTAGTATATTTGAAAGAACGAGACTTTGTATAGCTACAGTTGTTGAATTTCAAAACAAGGCTAATTGGAACAGGAAAGAAAGGATCTAGCCAAAGGCAAATTAAAGGTAAGGGTTTGGTTGGATAAAGGCTGTCCCCAGTGGAAAGAGGAAATCCAAGCTTCCTGGTCTAAGTAAGTTTAGAGGTGTAATCACAAAATACAGGAACCAGGTGATGGACTTATGAACTCAATGTTGTAGATTAGTTAATAGAGACTCCTTGAATACAGAGGAAGGGTAAGTTTAGAACAAAGAAGTACTACTTCATAAAGAAAACAGTAGAGACATAGAACACACTCTCTAAAGATATAAAGATAGAAAAATAAAATAGAATTTAAATGTATTTATTTGTTAGACAATAAACTGGTACAAAGAGAATATCTTTCTTAACTTTCTATCTCCAATATCCAGCTGTGACATTCGAATATTTAAGAAATGATGAGTATAAGAAAATGAACATTTGGACAGATGCCTGGCAAATCAGGATATATTCTAGCCAATATGCCACATGAAAGGTTATCAGGTGGATTTCAGCCCTATCAGTATCTAATAAAATGGCTGGCACACAGTTGACACTGAATAACATTTTGTTTACCACAATGAATGACTAATATGAAAACCCCGAAGATATTCAAGCTAGCCAAATTACAACTGACTAGCAGTAAATGGAGTCGACAATTACCAAACATTCATCTTAAAGCAAGGAACACTTAACATTTAGAAGACATGCTACCTGACCAGAGCATCCTATACTGTGAGTTTGAAATTAAAAAGCAAATGGTACTCCTTGTCAGTTGTCAGTTTCAGTACCATATGTTTAGGATGGACCAGAGTGACCAATGGTCCAACTTCATGAAGCAGGTCTTAACATTTTGTTGTTCAAATGAATCAGGCTCCTGTGCTAATAACTGGTTCACAGATGTCAGTGTTAGTGCCTTTTAATACCCAATGTTTGCTTATGATCACTGTGTGTGTGCTCCATCACTCAGCCATGTCTGACTCTTCACAACCCCATGGACTGTAGCCACCAGGCTCCTCATCCATGGAATTTTTCAGGCAAGCATACTGGAATGGGTTGCCATTTCCTTCTCTAGGGGATCTTCCTGACCCAGGGATCGAACCTGTATCTCCTGCATCTCTTGCATTGCAGGTGGATTCTTTATCACTGAGCCATCAGGGAAGCCCCAATGATCATTAATAATCAACAATTCAGTGAATTGAGTATATGGACATTTCTGTTCATGACACATATTTATTTATTTACTTGTTTGATAAGCCTATTCTCATGAGGAACAACTGGTACACCAAGCAAATATACACATGTCTCTTGTCTTTTTCCCCACCAATAAATATTGGAGGGAATTAGATACAAAACATCCATAAGTTTCCATTTCTGAAGTTCAACAAATCACTACTTTCTTTTCATACTGTCTGAGGGAAAAAAAGAAAAACACTTCTTGGCTTTGATTTTTACCTCCATATTCGGGGAAAATATGTGGTTGATGCAGAGTGAAATAAAAATAGAGTGCTATAGCATGCAATAAAGATCATCATTTTAATGATTAACTTTATGTAATGTGATGATTTGGTCTGATTAATATTACAGGCATCATACTGTGGAAATTATGAAACAACATAATTTACTATAATTAAAAGCATGATGTCAACTCATTTTTAGATTGCATATAGACAAAGTAAGCATAGGTTATAAACCATAATGAGCAGAACTCAAAACCAGCATACATTAAATTCTAATTGCCAAAGTTGGAGAAATTATGTGAAGAAACAATATTCTTTGTAAAGATTATCCTCTAACAGCTAGACGTTCAACAAGTGATCAGTTCTATCAATATATGAACATGAGGACCTCAGAGATGTTATTTCAAATCAAAATTGTTTGATAGTCTGTACTGGCCAGTGATAATCTTGGAAAATATTATCTTTCATTTCATCACTATTAAATTATTCATACTATATAATAAGAACACTATCAATGTATTAACTTGCCAACATTTATTAAGTCCTTATTATGTACAAAAATGGTGCTAGGTGCTGTAGTTAACAAAATAATTCCTACTTTCAAAAATCTCAGAAAAAGAAACAAATATGCAACTATATTTTGTGATAACATAGAAACACATTCTGTTTTAATGGCACATAAAAGGGTTATTTTAAACAGCAGTTGTGCAGGTCACAAAAGGGCTGCCTGAAAAATGTAAAATATAAACTAATCTTGAAAGATGAGCAGGAATTAGTTAGAAATTCTGGTATGAAACAGATTATCTTCCTTCCATGAGAGAAGATGTAGGATGGCAAAAGTTTATCTCAAGAAAGAAAGCGACCTGGTCAAATCCCCTTGTAAGCATGCTAATGGAAACAAGCTATCAATCAGTATTTGCAAGTGGGAGAGCAGTTATCCTTGCAATGCTTTTGCCAAGGTATATTTGCTAGTCTAGGACTGCTAAGGTAAACAAAACCTGGGATTTATGCAGCATAGCTCTCTCTAAACAGTCATGTAAACTATGTGACTATCTGCATATAAACTGGAGATGTTTTATAGTTTAAAACAACTTCGTTTTGTGTAAGTGATAGAGCTACTAATGTTACTTAGAGACTACGTTATTCTGGATAAAAGCATACCCTGATGCAACAAGATGGCAGTCTCGTACCTTTTCTTGTTTACCGCACACTTCATGTTTACTTGTATCCTTGAAATTATTAATAAAGCTGGATACAAGTTACAACTCTAATTCATGTGAGTTTGTCTTCACAATCCAATCTTCTGGTTGTTTTGGTTACCAAGGAGACAAAGGAAGACACAGAAAGAGACAGTAAACTCTGAAAATCTACTCCTGATCACATCTCCTTTAATTTATTAAAAACAGCTTAATATATTTTGTACTTTTTGACTTATACAGACTCACAGTCTGTGGTGGAATGCAGAGCAATTGATGTGCTTACCAGTCTCTGGAATATACAAGCTAACTCTGCAATTATTCTTTTCTAGGCAAAAGTTTGCTGAAACCACAATTGAGGTTACTTTTTTAGTACTTCCTATGGTGTTACAAGTATTTGGCATCTTTTAACTGTAAGATTTTAAAATTGAAGAATCTTGAACAGAAAGAAACATTTCTCCACATGAGAGTTGTACTACACATTGGATATAGTTGCCCCTTAACTATGCTGTGTCATGATTAAGCTACAAAAACCAGAGATGCAATTTAGAGGCTTAAAATGCCTTTGCACAGGTATTATAAAATACATCATTTTTAAAAGGAGAGAGTACTTTTAAACATTACTCATTTATGACTGACAAAATGTTCTTAAATCTGATGAACTTTTATTAATCTTCATCTTAGATTTTGCTACAATCAAGCTATTAGTGGGATATCTCACAAGATATTTGTTAGAATATTTGTTGGAATACAGTCAAGCTATTGTTGGAATCTCACTAGATTATCTTCTGTATTATGTTGGTGCCTTTGTAATACCTTCTTCAACCTTGAAATGCCTCTTCATACAAATTCTGTATAAGTTAGGATCTTATGTCTTGTGCAACTTGCTAATCGTCTCTGATTCTACATTTTTTACTGATTTTTAATTTTGATTTCATATATTGCTTGGTTGAATGTCTTTTTTTTTTCTTTCTTTTTTTCTAAATTCACAGCTATCTTTTAGGAGTTTGAAGGCCAAGGAAAATTGACATTTTCAATCTACTTGCAATGCTAGGTTGATATTGTAATAAAATAAACTTTAAAATTTAGATTAATATATATTGACAAATAATTGAATGAACTATTTATTCAAAAGCTCTCAGAAGTAATTGTGAAGTATATATATGTATAAAATATAAATTATATATTTTAATAACTTAATATTTACTTAAAGTCTACCTATAAGGTTTTCAATGCCCCTAAAGTACTTTATTCAACATGCTTCACTGATCTGTTGACTTGGATCAAGCACTATTCTATACTTTCAGTGAAACTCAAGTTGAATGAGCCAAACCATTTGAAGGAGACTGCACTTTGTGTGATGAGTATAAAGTAATAACTACCCTATAAGTGTCATAATATAGGAAGCATAAAGAACTGTAAGGTCTCACAGGAGGGAGAGGCTAATTAAGATGGAGCTAAGGAAGCCTTCAAAGAGAAAATGACATTTAGAACAGACCTTGAAGGATGAGTTTATCTTTTCTAAGAGAAAAAAAAATCACTTTTAAAAAGAATGATAATTTTTTTTTTGGTTTTGTATTAACTCATATGTGCTTTTCATTTATTTTTATCTTTTAAACTGCATGTATGACAAATATGCTTTTTAAAATTACACAAATTAGTTTTTAATATTTTCAATTTATAAAAAAGGAAAGAAGATATTGGGAAGCTGAGATGAATATTATTAATGGAAGAGGATCTTCTAAAATTCACATAAAATTTAACAGAGTAATAACAACATAAAGTTTAATAGAGTAATAACGAAATGCCGTTGTTTAATACAGTTTGATAGTGAATTGACACCAGTTTAAAATGTGCACTGTTAATGAATCTGTGTGTATGTATGTGTGTATAATATATATTATATATAAAACTCCAGGAGATAGTGATGGACAGGGAAGCCTGGCATGCTGCAGTCCATGGGATCACAAACAGTTGGACATGACTTACCAACTGAACAACCACGGCATCAATACATATATGGGAAAGCTGGTAAACCTTTTTAAAAGGTACATTGTTTTTAGCTCTAGAGATATTCCTAAATAAACACGATGTAGCCATCCCTTGGGATTTTTGAAAATAAGTAAGCATTTAGAATACATATAATCTTGAATGGGCACAAGCGTTTTTTGGCTTCTGGCCTATTTGCAGTCCTTGTTTTTCACTTACCATCTAAATTATCACATGTAGTGTAGAATTCTGACAATCTCACCTGTCAGCTTCTTCAATATCCATGTCTTGATTGCAGCAGATTTTACCTCACCAACTGACTGGGGACACATTAATTGCAACTTGTTTCAAGTGTAGTATTTATAGATATTGCCAAAATTTTCAATACAGACTTCCTGTCATTTCATGAAGAGATAAAGCCTTCCTGTCCACATTCTGTATCATTCACATAACTTTCCTAAATGTTCAAAATACACAACTTGGGGAATAGAAGAAATTGTAGAAGCATATAGTTATAACACTGATTTTATAGATGGGCATATCAGACTAAAATATATAACCTAGACCCAAGTACTTCAACTTTGGGTTAATTCCTTTTGTGACTATTCCATTCTCTGAAATTTCAGTCTTTTCAAAAAGGTAAACACATACAGATCCTTGGAATGTCATTCCCACATCATCATAAATTATTAAAGACATATTTAATATCTTAGTAGCAGGAAAGTCCTAATGACCATTAATTGACTTTGTGTGCCTGGGGAGAATTGTGCATGTTTGTTTGTTTGCAGGCATCTTCAGATCACTAACCTAGCTAGTGGGTCTCTGATTACTTTCCATGGAGACCACCAGCTCAAATGGTGTGCAGGTGCCAACTATTGAAGAGCTGCTGTAAGCATCACCCTTAACTAAGTAAAATTAATTTTGCCAGCTTATAAAGGTTATTTTCTAAAAATAGTCCCAGAGTCATATTTCTTAAAACTAAATAGAAACTAGAATGCATTAGCTACTGGTAAGAAAAGGTATATTTAGCTAGTAATATTTAGATGATGAAAGAAAATATGGATGTAGCTTCAACATGATCATTTGACCTTAAAAATACTTCAGAGGAGACCTGCAGATCATGCCACATTAATGATCTAAAATGGGGAATGCTATGTGGTACCAGAAGGATTCAATTAAAAGATATATATTTTTCACATAAAATGCATTTTTTTCAGAGTTGTAGTAACAGATGAAGACATTTTTGACTAACAGACCAGTCAATCTGCTTCTGTTATTTTACTATTAAAAATAATAAAGCAGCATTATCAAAATAGCTGACCTTCTGTATAGCTAAAATACATGAAAACAGGCATTATCAAAGTTAAATCAGTTATTATTCTGGCAAATGAACAGGTGGAATAAAATAGTGAGCCCAAATAAAACATAACAGAAGTAATGTATCTTGGGAATCTGCCGCATGATGCAGGGAACCCAAAGCTGGTGCTCTATGACAACATAAAGGGGTGGGAGGGGGAGGCAGGTGGGAGGAAGGTTTAAGAGCAAGTGGGCATGGGTATGCCTATGGACGATTCGCATTGACATTGGCAGAAACCATCACAAAACTGCAAAATTATACTCCAATTAAAAATAATATAAAATATTTTTAAAAATCACAGAGGACTTCACTGGGGGACCACTCGTAAAGAATCTTCCTGACAATGCATGGGACACAAGTTCAATCCCTGGTCCAGAAAGATCCCACATGTGCAGGATACTAAACCCATGCACAACAACTACTGAGCCCCCCACTCCCTAGAGTCCATGCTTCACAACAAGAGGAGCCACCACGATGGGAAGCCCATGCACCGCAACAAGAGAGTTGGCCCAGCTTGCCAGGATGAGAGAAAGCCCACATACAGCAACAAAACTCAGTGCAGCCAAAAATTAAAGCAACAGAATTAAAGATCTATCGTGTTTTTCTGCTATTGGGAAACTGAATATGTTTCTTGGTATGTTCCCTGTGTGTGGGACGGTGCTATTAAAATAATTTTGTACTGCATTCTTCTCAGTAATAATTAATAAGAACTACAAAGTCCTTCCTCAACCTTATCCATTAAATTTATCAACTCAAGTGGGTCTGTTGAGTCCTGACCTTCATGCCTCCTTTTAGGGATTCCCAACAGCCTAAAGCATTTCTGCAGTTCTATCTGATCTGTCAACAGCTTTTAATACCAGCATTTTGGGGGATTCTGTTATCCTGTGAAATTTAATCTCACCTATTTAAGCTTGCAGAAAGTTCTGGAGGGAATTATTAACAGATTTTCCCTCATCTTCTTAGAGGGTAGTGCTGAATGATTGGCTGGTTTCCCTAAGGACCCTTGGCTGCGAAGTGCTAGTTTTTCAGTAGCATCCTATTTAGCATGTGTGTGAGGCCACAGGGGAGACTGAAAGACATTTGGAATCAGAATTACATCAATATGCTGATGATGCCTCCACATCTTCGTTTCATCAAACCTTATATTCTGTAGCATTAATGCTTCCTTAACTAAGATGGAAAACGCCCCAAAACAGCACACTGCTTATGGCTCTAATTAGACAGCAGGAAACTAGATCGATGATACATTAGAGCAGTGGATCAGCAGCCTCAGCGTCACTAGGGAACTTGCCAAAAATGCAAATTCTCAGGCCCACCCCACACCTACCAAATCAGAAACTGGGACGGGGCCCCAGTAAGCTGTGTTGAATAAGCCCCTCCAGGTTATTTTGATGCATACTAAAGTATGAAAACCTCTGATTAGTTAAGTGGGATGCGCTTGTCACTACAGCATCTATTGGGTAGTGATTCTTAACTTGGTAGATTAAAACATTTCTGGATCTAATTATACGGTTCTTTGTTATTAACCATGTAAAAATTCCTTGTTAAATCTAACTGGCCTATGTAGTCATTTATATTTGCCACTAAATGGTCAGAAAACTTTATATTATTCTCTAGTTCCCTCCTCTTTCAAAAATCACTTGAGGATTAGACCACAGCTTTGGATATATACATGCTGACAGGCCTGACAGTGAGGCCTTTTACCAACAGACAAATTATGTTATTTTCAAATTCCATCCAAGAGTCAAAGCCCAAGAAACAATATACATATTTGAGAAAAGCTCTAAATGTCAATCTTCATTGACTTCAGAGAAACCAAGTGTGATTGCAGTTTGTGTATATTTGGGGTAGAAAGCATATGAGAAATAGAAGAAATACAAAGAAATTAGATTTGGTATTACATTCTTCATATAGGTTAAAAATTTGTCTCAGGATATTCTCTCAAAATCTGTTATCTTAAAGTAGATACATGATATTGACTTAGCAGCTTCATAAGCATTATCACTACCATGTCCTGGGCCTCTTTGATGTATGCAAAATTAAATAATGGTCAAGAGGTATTAACTCGCCATCTCTACAAATACTGAAAGTCCTCAGTCTGAAAAATGCCTATTCACGGGCCAGTGATCCAACCCTAAAATCCATGCACCTTCTGTTGCTGTGTTATTCCTTCTCTAACACTGAAAACTTTTGCCCAGAATTTGCAAAAGAAACTTCAAATGCCTTCTGCTGTTACAACTAAGCTAACTTGGTAAGTGTTAGCCTTTTTAATGCTAGAAGCCCTGGATGCTTATTTTCTCCAGAAAACATTCATTCCACAATTATTTATTGAACATTTTTCATGTGACATTCACTGGGCTAGCCAGGGGAAGAAAAAAATGATGACATAGCATCATTCTCATAGAGCTCACAGCCCAGGGGTTTTAAGACAATGTAATGTTTTAATTTCTTGTAAACTAATAATAAACATCTAAACATTTATTCTTCTAGTTTTAATTAAGCCCTAGATCTGGTTGAGTCTACTAAGTTCTACTATAGGCAATAAAACAAGTTATCCCACCAACCCATTGCTTCCTCCCAATACTTTTGTTACGGGAAGCACACTGATTGAAACCGTCCACCCTGGCCAGGTACCATAGTAACCATTTGCATGAGTTGTTTTATAACAGGAGATCCTGATAAGGAATACGGAACTAATAAGCCACCACCAACCGGAAGAATTCGGGAAAAGTCTAAAGGAGACACTGCGTGTCCGTCCATTTCCCAGAATCCCTCTCGCTAGCATCCATCTTGGCTGAGTGATGTGAGCGCCACCAGGAAAGACTGAATTAGAATGATTGGTTAAAGACCACCCGGAAACTAATCCCATCACCATAAAACCTGACATTGCGAGCCACGCGGCAGAGCAGTTCTCCTGGGTTTCCTTACCCTACTGCTCTCCACCCAGGTGCTCTTTCTCAATAAAGTCTCTTGTTTTGTCAGCACATGTGTCTCCTCGGACAATTTATTTCCAAGTGTTAGACAAGAGCCCAGTTTCAGGCCCTGGAAGGGGTCTGCCTTCCTGCAACACTTTGATGACCATAGTTCATCCTACCACAGCTTGACCTTCTGACTGAGCAATGCCTGGAGTTTGATCCTCTCCTTCCTATAAACCAGTCACATCAACTAATAGTCTTGTTGTTTAGTCACTAAATCGTGCTTGACTCTTGTGACTTCATGGACTGTCCCCACCAGGCTCCTCTGTCCATGGCATTTCCTAGGCAAGAATATGGAGTGGGTGCCATTTCCTTCTGCAGGGAATCTTCCTGACCCTGGGATCATACCTGCATATCCTGCATTGCAGGCAGATTCTTTACCACTGAGACACCTGGGAAGAATCTAACAGCCTACTCTCACAATTAGCCCCTGAGTAGCCTCCCTGCATCTAACCCAACACCCTCTTAGTCAATTATCAATAGAGCCATCCTTTTAAAATTTAACTCAGATCCTGATGTTTGTCTGCTCAAACCAGTTCAAGGGTTTTCTCTTTCCTCAGTAAATACTGGCCTTTGGAACACTTACAAGACCTCATCACATATAGGCACATATTATCCTCTCATACTCAGTTCCAATCACACTGACTTTTTTTTTTTTTCTATTTCTAGAAGTCCAAGAAACTTCCTCAATCAAGGGTGAATGCCTTTGCCTTGATCTGGAACATTTTTCTCCCAGATGTCTACATTTCCTCAATGTCTTCATTTCTATGCCCAAAAGTCATAGTAATAGAAGGGCTTTCCTGGGTCACCCTGTTTAAAATGGAAATCTCACCTTCTCTTTCACCATAACCTCTCTCCAAATTCACACTTCTTATAGTCCTATTTAAATTTTTGTTCTGCATTGCATTAACCACTGTTCAACATACACTTGTGTGACCATCTACTTGCTTGATTATCTTTTCGTACCAGGTATGAGCTCCATGAGGACAAGATAATCTATCTGATATGTTCACTGCTGTATTCGAATTGCCTAAAACAGTGCTTGATACACAAAGGATGCTCAATAAACTTTAAGCTGATTAAACAAATAAGCAAACAAAACTTCTACCCTCTCAAGTAATTGATTATCTGGTCTCATTGTGTTTGTGTGTGTGAATGTTTTCTACTTATGTATAAGAAACAGCCACCACTCATTTCTAGTGACCCTTGCCAATGGAAGATGACTATAATATAAAGTATGAAGTAAACTGACATTGCCATTCAGGGGTGTCTTCCCTTCCAAATTTCAAGGTGCTTTAGATTCAGAAAAATAAGATGTAAAGTACTTAGTTCAAAATTGTTCAAGTACTTATTACTTGCTGAGGTCCTATGCTATACATGTGGATATAAAGATAAATAACATTAGCTCCTGTCTTCTCCCATCTTAAGCAAGTCACTTTATGATTATTTTCCCTGTATTTGTACCAATGTAAGATTGCACTTTTTATTTTCTTTTTTGCTCAGTTGTGTCCGACTCTCTGTGACCCCATGGACTATACAGTCCATGGAATTCTCCAGGCCAGAATACTAGAGTGGGTAGCCTTTCCCTTCTTCAGGGGATCTTACCAACACAAAGATTGAACCCATGTCTCCCTCATTGCACTAATTCATGCCTAAAATAGTGCTCCAGAAAAAACTCCTAGGATTACAAGACTATCTCCACCTTAGATTTGGGGGAAAGTCTGAAAAAGAGTGGATGGAGAAAAGCCCTGGAGAATAAAGTTGACATTTTAAACTCAGTCATGAACCAATGGTGACTCTGATATTTCAGTGAGATTAATCTGTAATGTAGTTAGCCTACATGTGACAAATTACCTACTGACTGACTACAGTTATAATTCTTGCCCAGTATAAAGACTCCAAATATGTTCAGGAATTCTAAAGCAAATTAAATTCATAACACTGATTTGTATAAAAGGAGTAATTTATCTCTCTATAAATACATTTGGTTCCTGTTCTCAGAACTAATATCCTTTATAAGGTATTATCTTTCTTAACATTAAAATTTGAGAACTCTATGGTCCATTTATCCAGCTGATGTCTCAATCAAGTTTAGTCACCAGTCACCTGTAAGAATGATATGACTTTAAATCTGTCATTTTTAGTAGTTAACTAATTATTAATTCTAAATAATGCTTACATTAGAGTTCTTTTAAAAAATAAACAGCAATCCCCTTGTTCTATTGGCTTCATAGCATAATGAATTGACTATGACATATATATATGTGTATATATATATGTGTGTTATGTGTATATATATATATTTGAATGCAGGTTGTAAATTTGATTTACAGAAAATTTTGAATGTCTCTACCACATTCTCCTAATATCCATGCATTTTGGGAAGAGTATCTATTGTTAGTATATGGAAGACTTAGCACATTCCACTGTTACTATAGTGTAACGAAAGACATTAAATACAACGTCTTTCAATGATATTAACACAGAATGAGAAGCACTTGTGAAATGACAAAGATAAATTCATTTTATACAAATCAGTGTTATAAAATATTTTTTTTTTCCCTTTAAATGCCTGTACTAAAAAATAGCAACTATCGGTAACTCAGAAATTTTAAAATTTGCACTTCACAATCTGAAGAACATTCTAGTGATTTAAACTAAGAGCCTGCACATTAACAGTTATATCTTCTAAAATCTGTTGCATTACAACTCCATATTTTCTGACTTTTTTTTTTTTTTTACCTCCTCAGGGACAGCTCTTATATTAACAAAGCCTTTTCTGAAGACGATGAACACTCGGCGGGCTCCACAACGTAAAGCGGATGTTGCACAGTCGAAAGCTGTGTCTCCAGCTCCAAGTACAATCACGGCTCCCCGTATCGACAGCAATGGAGAGTGACAGGCACACATTCCTGAATGATGAAAGGAAAACCCCATTTTCAAGTAGAGAAACCATTTCTGCATGACAGCTCAAAAGATACTTGTACTCAAAGCAGTGTAAAATTGCATCTTGCAGTTTTCCAGGATGGAGTGTCACTATCAAATTATTCTGCTTCATTGAAAGACAGTTTTATTCCCACGTTAAAAATATGCTCATATATGTAATTTCATAGTCAATACCTTTAACTTCTTTCTTTTTTTCTTTCTAGAAGGATATCTATTACACATTTTGAAGAGTTTGAGTCTTAAGAAGCTGGAATCAGCCAATTAAAACTCTCTTTGTCAAAGTTGTGATGTGTATTTTTAACTTACTGCCATTAAGGTTTTTTTTTAGAAGGAAAAGAGTGATCCTTGTGATCTGGGTTAATAATCTACAGTATTTCATTACAACATTTTATTTAGATATCACAAGATTTCTAATGTGTAGCCCTGCTGTATATTATATTTGGTAAATTTTGAAAATTAACATGCTGAGTATGTTCCCTTTATGTAACTGAAGAATTTCTAAGAATTATTTTCTTCAAATAGTTAAAACAAAACTTTTTCCCTTTGTTTTTAAAATTTTTTTGCTTTTCCCTGGTTTTGTTTGTAAAATTGAACAATAAAAAATGTTAATCTCCAAGTGAGCATTTTTCAACAGCATTTATATAAAGAGTCAATGTCCACATGAAGATTCTTTTAAAAAGTGAAAGACAGGTGTTTGCTACATATTAGTAGCATTGTATTATTGGATTAAATAAAATTGCTGATAAGATAAATTACTATAATTTTTGAAATGGTACCACAGATAACTTAGTGTTATCATTTTGCTTGAAAGTTTCTGTTTGGGGTTACATAATTAGCCCTCTGTAACTCTCAAATACGTACTATGTGTGCTAAGATATTTTTGCTTCCCTAGCAAGCATCATGTTCTCTAGGAAGAAAAAGATGAAGAGAGTACACAACTTTAGCTGTAAAATTCTGCAGATTGATCTAAGCGAGGCAGTTTCTTATATTTTTCAATTTTAGGAGAATAAATGTAAGTTCTTATGTTTTCAGTAGGTAATTATATGTTAGAACAGCTTAAAGTTCAGAATTCTTTAAAAGTATATATTTAAGGAGTTTGGCTATTGGTTTTTAGGGAATACCCTGTAGTTTCTTTCTCACTAAGATGATGACTCCAGCCCAGTCACAGCAGAAGAGAAGCATAGCTTCCGGTTCGTCTTCCTGTGGTATATGAAGTGATAGCTCACAGAGACTAGGTATTAGGGTATTAATCAAAATGTTTTACTCTAATTTCATAAAACTGTGGTTTAAGGAGGGACTGAATCTTTCTGCTTGTGCGGATACAAATAAAACAAGATATGATCACTTGCCCCATTTTAAAACAAACAAACAAAAATAGTTCCCAAAGTGAAGTTGCTGCAGTTTCTTGTAAGAACACCTTCTGATGTTTGTTAAGACACTCTTATTTTGAAGCAACTTTTCATAATGCAATTTAGACCTGTATATAATACAGTGAAAAATCCTTCTGATGATGTTTGGTTAGGAGGATGGACAATTATGTGATTCTAGCTAACAATCATATCAGATTTTTTTTTTTTTTACTTTGCTATTATGAAAAGATGAACAGGAGATCTGGAAATTTTCCCACTGAGCCTGGATTTAACATAGTTGTATAATACATATAACAACATAGGCAATATTAGGAACAGAAGACAGTTGGTGATACCTGGTTTACTGCTTTTGGCTACAAGAGGCAGAAAGTCTTTGGAAGTGTAAAACCCCTGGTCCTGTGTCAGGCCTTGGAATATGTGATCCTTCTTGGGTTCTGGCAAACCTAAGTAATACAAATTCATAAAATATTATTAGCAAGAGGAGTGACTTTTCTTACAGACCATTAGAAAGAAAGTAGAAAGCTACAGTCATTAAAATGATGAGGTTCTATAAGAAAAAAAATGTAAGCAAATTAACATAAAACTGTACATAACACAATGTAACAGACCTCAGAGTGTACGTTTGATATATAATTTTTGTACTTGATAAATAACTTGTACTTTTGATGTATATGTAAAGCATACATCATAAATCACAGATTTATATACACATAAAAACGTGGATGCCCACATATAGTGTAAAAAGGGAAATCAGCTTATATTCTTTCCTCATAACATAAATAAAAATAATATTTCTAAGTATTAAAGTGCTAAGTATAAAAAATTCTTCACAAAAACTAAATGAAAATATGGATTTGTATTTATCTAGTTCCTGAATATGGAAGCTAACTATAAGGGGAAAAAAAGACTAAAAGACTTCAAAGGAAAACAGAGTTTTACCACAAAAATTCAACTACTTCTACATTTCAAAATATACACAAATTAAATAGTAAATGATTAACTAGAAGACTATTTTGACAAATAAAATGTCTTTTCTATATAAAGACATTTCTCAGTTTTAATAAGAAACATATTAATTCTCAATAGAAGAATAAACAAACGATAATAAAAATGGGATAAAAAAATACAGCTTATAAGCACCAAAAATCTTAAACCCTTTAGTAATATAAGAACTGTCAGTTAAAACAATAAGATATGATTTTTCTTCTATTAAAAAGTAAAAGATTTAAGAAAACTACACCATACGGCAAGGTTAAAAATGGGATTCGTTATGCTCCTTTGATAGAAATTTAGTAGAAACTGGTGCTCAACTTCTAAAAAAAGTTTTGAATCTATCATAAGAAAACACTAAGACATGCAAATAAAGGTTTAATGTACAAAAATGGTAATTGCAAAAAAAAAAGCAAAGAGAGAGACAAAGAAAGGATAGTGGAATACAAAAATGTCAACCGAATGAATAATACAATTTTGTTTTAAGAAAAGAAAAAGATTATAGAACAAAATGTAGTTATTAAAGCAAACATTTGAAAAATGCGGTAACAGATTGCATTAAAAAAAAAATTTAAATAAACCAGCAGGACACAAAGCATTGTATATTCAAGTTTTGTAACCTGAATAGTGATCATTTCTGGGAGTGGGATTAAAGATATTCCATTGTGTTTTTTTTTCCTTATTTGCCAAATGGTCTGTAATATTCATGTATCAACTAACTAGGAAATAATTGCCAACAGTCTGAAAAGAATATGAATAGGCAGCTAAAATGTTTTCAAACTACGACTAAAACAAATCTGATAGCTTTCACTTCACTACAGGAAAGCTTTTCATCTCAATTCTATAAGGAAGAAATTTAAGTTTAACGTTATTTACCATCTAAAATTCAGTCAACCAATAGGCCATTCCAGAGAAGCAGGAGTTTATTTCAGACTTGAATGAAGGGCAATGGTAGTTGTTAGTGGACACAAAAGAGCAAAAAGCATGGTGCAAGGGATGAGTTTTGTTGTGTGAGACAAGGTAGATACTATATTTGACCTGAAAACTGAATGGGCCTTGTGGATTGAGTTTGTAGCCAGCAATAAACCACTCCTGTCCCTTCAAACTAATTCAAACATTTTTTCTTCCCTGTCCATCACCTCCTCCATTTACTCCCTGAAAACATTTGCCTTTTGTATTTAGATTATTCTAAAAGCATTATTTTAAGTCATTTTAATTATTTAAGAAAGTTAGACAAATCATTTGACTTGCCTTTGTCTTACTTCTCTATAAATGAAAGGAGGATAAGTTTATTTCTTCATTTGCTGACATTGATGAATATACTTTAGTCTATTTGTAACATGGCAACTATTACATAGATGTGTGGTTATTAATGTAATTATTTTAGAAAGATTGAGATGGGATGGATACAGTTACATAAATAAGAGGTGACTAAGTACTTGAAGATCCTAATAACAAAATAATTTTTCTCAAAAATTATTAAGATGATTGTAGTTTAAGCTACATCTGATTAGTCAAAGGAACACAAATCATTTTATATACATCTATATAAACAGACATATATATATTTAAATAATGACCTGTCACCCCTCTTATATTACTATATCACAGAGATTGTGTATGTTCTATGATACTCATTTTCTCATTTTCCTGTTAAAAACCAATAAACAATAAGGAAAATAATGTGAAGTGTTTTGCAATTTCAAGGTGATATGATAAGGAAAAATGCTTGAGGCAGATCAAAAACAAAGCACAGAGAATGTAAGTGGTGGATAAGAATTCCACAGTTTCTGGTAACAAAGTCTAAGATCATTCCTTTACTAATTCCTAATCTGATCTTTTTCACTATTTGCTAGGACTAAGGCAAAATGGAGATTTACATTGTGCTTAATTTCTACAGACCCACTGCTGAAATAACTGTTATATAAAGAAATGCAAGGCATTCTTATTAAGTGCACTAGCTGACCCACAGAGATGATGACTTTTTTTCTCTCCACGAAAATTATTTCATGAGAAAAAAAGCTTTGGTAAAATTTAAATTTCTCTTTTTCACTTGAATCACACTGACAAAAATGACTGTGTTTCCTGTTTTCACCCCACTCTGCATTTATCACTGTTATAAATTTAACATTTACTAGCTCAGATTCTCCCTGTAAATGTTCAGGAGGGCACCAGTTACATATCCTGACCTATAGATATCGGCTTGAGGAGAGGAAAAATGAGTCAGTAACTAGACAGGGTCATTATGACTGGGTTATCTCCGCAGCCTATTTAGCCACAGCCCAGTTCATGCACACTTTCAGATTCCCAAGGTCCATGGAGCCCTCCTCTCCCACCTGGGTGGCAGGTCATCTAATAGGACCATGTATCTGAACCTCTTCTCACAGACTCTCAGGTAGTCCAGCCCAGCTGGCAGAAGTACCCTAATCCTCTGCTAACCATGATGGCTGTTGGGTGATTAGAAACAGGGTTTTGTCATCAGACTTTGACTGAGTTCATCCTCTCCCATATTTCCTGATTGTAATTTTCTATAAGTTTCTATGCTAGTTTTACGTATACCTAGTTAAGTATGCCTGTCAAAGTATCAACCAAACACTAATCTAGGTATAACTGTGAAGGCTATAGATATAGCTAATATTTACAATCACTTGATTTTAAGTAAAGGAGATTTCTTCAGTAACCTGGGTAGGCCTCATCCAATAAGTTCAAGGTCTTAAGAACAAAAATGTTGTTTCCTTAAGGAAGAAGAAGTTCTGTCTGTCTGCTGACCTGACCTGTACCTTTCAGATTTGTCAGCTTCCACAACTGCATAAGCCGAATTTTTCAAATAAATCATACCACTCTTTCTATCTTATATTTCCTAAAGTTTTTATCATTTGAGAGAGCCCTGAAATAATTCATTACTCTCTATGATCTTCTACCTCTGCATTTCTAAAACAGGAATAGTAATTATATTATCCCATATATGTGAGATTTAAAGGAATATCTACCTATCTATAACCTAGTACATAGTGAATGCTCAATAAATATTAGCTATTAAGATAGGGTTAGCTGTGAAAAGGGAGAAGGCAATGGCATCCCACTCCAGTACTCTTGCCTGGAAAATCCCATGGACGGAGCAGCCTGGCAGGCTGCAGTCCATGGGGTCGCTAGGAGTCAGACACGACTGAGCGACTCTACTTTCGCTTTTCACTTCCATGCATTGGAGAAGGAATTGGCAACCCACTCTAGTGTTCTTGCCTGGAGAATCCCAGGGACGGGGGAGCCTGGTGGGCTGCCGTCTCTGGGGTCGCACAGAGTTGCACATGGCTGAAGAGACGCAGCAGCAGCAGCAGCAGCAGCAGCAGCAGCTGTGAAAAGAAGGGAAGAAAAAAGTAAAGGAGAAAAGGAAAGATATACCCATTTGAATGCAGAGTTCCAAAGAATAGCAAGGAGAGATAAGAAAGCTTTCCTCAGCGATCAATGCAAAGAAATAGAGGAAAACAATAGAATGGGAAAGACTAGAGATCTCTTCAAAAAAATTAGAGATACCGAGGGAACATTTAATGCAAAGATGGGCTCAATAAAGGACAGAAATGGTATGGACCCAACAGAAGCAGAGTTGGACTATAAAGAAAGCTGAGTGCAGAAGAATTGATGCTTTTGAACTGTGGTCTTGGAGAATGCTCTTGAGAGTCCCTTGGACTGCAAGGAGATCCACCCAGTACATCCTAGAGGAGATCAGTCCTGGGTGTTGAGGCTGAAACTCCAATACTTTGGCAACCTGATGCGAAGAGCTGACTCATTGGAAAAGACCCTGATGCTGGGAAAGATTGAGAGCAGGAGGAGAAGGGGACAGGAGAAGAGGATGAGATGGTTGGATGGCATCACCGACTTGATGAACATGGGTTTGGATGAATTCCAGGAGTTGGCGATGGACAGGGAGGCCTGGAGTGCTGCGGTTCATGGGGACGCAAGGAGTCAGGTACGATTGAGAGACTGAACTGATTATTAGGTACTTTCTTTTTTTTTTTTTTCAAATTCCACATCTTGTGGAAAGGAAGGAATAAAGCTTAAATCAAAGTAAAGTATTAAACTTTAGCAAATTTAAACAAAGTGCTACAAAAGAAGAAAAATGAAGCAACCTTAAGTGAAATATGAAAGATAATGAAACTTGCAAATACCCATCTATCAAAGGAAGATTTCCCTGAGAGTAGGAGGCATATTAATAAATAAAGTACATGTCTATACTAAGATGATTTCAAAATGGCACTGAAATGACTTTTTAATTCATTTTTCAGTGGGAAGAAGGAGGTTTATGGATAAAGAGAAATTGACAAAGATTTGACAAACAAAACAGCTCAGTATAATATATGTATAGTGTTCTTTGTCTTTCAATAAGGCCAGATAGTTTCCTTGTTCCCCTAGAATAGTTACAGAAGTTTTTGGTTTTTCAGCATGTATTTATACAAAGGAACACCTTCTTAAGAAACACTGAAAGATTATCATTTTCAATTCTCCAAAAAGAGAAAAGACAGAAAATTTTGCTTATATTACAGAAAATCTGACTTAACATGTATTGATTATTTACATGCACTGTTTTAAGTGTCCAACTTATAGGCAGGTGATTTTTATATACAAACTCATTTAATTCTCCAAACAACTCTGTAAGACAATTCTTTATTATCTGCATTGCAGATATGAGAATTCTCATGAATATAAAGATTAAGTAACTCTGTGGAAGGTCATAGAAGAAGGAAGTAGCAATGCCAGTTTTTAACCTGGACGATCTGACTATAGAGTGTGTATGCTTTAACTTGAAAATGCTGCCTTTGCCATATACAAGGTTATAAATTAGGCCGTGTTATAATGTGTTGCTACATAACAAGTGATACCTAAATTAATCATTCAACTTTTGTGTTAAGATTCACTGTGAAGCTCTGGATACGTATACAACACAGAATGTTCCTCTTTAGCGGGAGAGAAAAGATTGGCTGCTTCTCTAGACTGTCTTTGTTCTGTGATTACTTTCTCTAGCATAATTCCTTTCCAAAATGTTTTCCTCCTTTAGTGTATTCCTCTTGGCTGTCTACTGGTTATTTTTCAATGATTTGATATTCTTTGAAATCTGTATCTCTGCTTTGTTTCTGAAGCATCTCCCTCTGGAACAACTACAGGATAAACAACAGCAGGGTATACAGTAAATTATTTTTGCTCCATATTAAGTTCTACACAAATTCAATGAACATTAACATGATATTAAATATTCTGTTTCATATTACCATCTAGTAGGTAATAGTGGAGGAATAAGTTTCAAAGGATGAGTCTTCATAGCTATTGTAGGATGCGCATGTTTATGAATTTCTCAGATTTTATATGCAATATCTGCGTGTGTTACTGGGTCCCTTACTCAGTGTTAATTGATTTGTGCAAGCATTAGTGTGATGCCTCTCATTCGAATGACAGCTAAGCTGTAATGGGAAAGATGGTGACCAGATAGACCTGTCACTGGAGACAGCCTCACACATCCCACAGAAGTGGAGAAGACAGCACAGAACACTGTGAGACTGCCTCAGGTACCTGGCAAAAGTGGTTTACGAGAAGAGGCAATACTCTAGGATACTGAACTGTCTCGGCAGGTTCTTCAAGTCTTGTTATTTCACACGAGTGCTTTGTTAATAAGATTTTAATAGACACATAAAATCCCACTGACTATGTCCTCTCAAGTTTACTGGCTGCACACAGCAAAATGTAGCTGATGGTGAACGTCCTAAGTGTTTGACTTTACCAAGTACTTCTGTATCTGAGACCTTGTTTTCTTCTCAAAGAAGAAAGCATGTTGTGTGATCTCAGTCCTCACTGCTAAGCCTGGTTTGGGGAATGGTGCTGCATTAGGAAGAACAATAACATGTGAAGATTAAACATGGATTCATTAAACAAACTCTAAGGGACACTAAGCTATCTACCACAGCTATGCACCTGTGCCTCTGTAAGAACTGCTCCTGTGTAACCACTGGTTTTATTTCTGTTTATTAAATCTTTTTAAAGTATCTTAATGTCAACTTACTTATTTCTAGCATTTGTAAACACAGCATACTGAATAAGAGTGAAACTTCTAAGTCATTTCTGCATTAAAATTCTAGTTTTAGCACTTACTGGCAATTATGACCTTGGGCAAGCAAATTATTCTTTCTGGGCAGCTGCAGCCTCATCTTAGGTTTGTTAGGAGAATAAATGAAAACAATATATGTAAAGCTCTTTGCATAGATGTGAAATTCATGTTTCCTTCTATTTATATTCTTTCCCTGAAAGCCTTTGTTTAATATAATCAAATGATACATTTGGCTAGATATAAATTAAATGCTCATCTCATCCATGATATACACAGTTAACACTCCTGCACATTTAAACTGTCAGTACTGGACAGATTGGTTAGAATTATTAGGTAAGAAAATAGTCATGAGCAACGAGGGGTGGCCTAGCCCAAAAAGGTGCAAATTGATCTCTTAATCCCAACCAAGATGGGCCTAGGAGAGCTCAGAGATATGCTACAAAATAACCACAGAGACTTTTCCAGTTCCTGAACATGATCTAGGCACACAATGAATATCAAACTAACCATGGGGGCTTCCTCAAGTAACCTTCAGTTCAGTTCAGTTCAGTTCAGTCCAGTCGCTCAGTCGTGTCCAACTCTTTGCGACCCCATGAATCACAGCACTCCAGGCCTCTCTGTCCATCACCAACTCCCGGAGTTTACCCAAACTCATGTCCATCAAGTTGCTGATGCCATCCAGCCATCTCATCCTCAGTCATCCCCTTCTCTTCCTTCCCCCAATCCCTTCCAGAACCTTAGGCAGCTAGAAGATCCTTCAGTTCAGTTTTCAGTTCAGTCATTCAGTCCTGTCTAACTCTTTGAGACCCCATAGACTACAACATGCCAAGCTTCCCTGTCCATCACCAACTCCTGGAACTTAATCAAACTCACGTCAATTGAGTGGGTGATGCCATTCAACCATCTCATCCTCTGTCATCCCCTTCTCCCGCCTTCAATCCTTCCTAACATCAGGTCTTTTCCAATGAGTCAGCTCTTTGCATCAGGTGACCAAAGCACTGGAGCTTCAACTTCAGCATCAGTCCTTCCAATGAATATTCAGGACTGATTTCCTTTAGGATTAACTGATTTGACCTCCTTGCAGTCCAAGGGACTCTCAAGACTCTTCTCCAACACCACAGTTCAAAAGCATCAATTCTTTGGCACTCAGCTTTCTTTATGGTCCAACAATCTTACATACATAACTACTGGAAAAACCATAGCTTTGACTATATAGACCTTTGTTGGCAAAATAATTTCTCTGCTTTTTAATATGCTGTCTATGTTGGCCATAGCTTTTCTTCCAAGGAGCAAGCATCTTTTAATTTCATGGCTGAAGTCACCATCTGAAGTGGTTTTGGAGCCCAAGAAAATAAAGTCTGTCACTGTTTCCATTATTTTTCCATCTATTTGACATAAAGTGATGGGACCAGATGCTATGATCTTAAGTTTTTTGAATGTTGAGTTTTAAGACAGGTTTTCACTCTCCTCTTTCGTCAAGAGGCTCTTTAGTTGTCTTCGCTTCCTGCCATAAGGGTGGTATCATCTGCATATCTGAGGTTATTGATGTTTCTCCTGCAATCTTGATTCCAGCTTGTGTTTCATCCAGCCTGGCATTTCACATAATATAGTCTCCATATAAGTTAAATGAGCAGAGTGACAATATACAGCCTATATGGCTCTCAAATTAATTTCTTTAATGTATCTATGTTTTATTAAGCCATAATTGAAGTATATTAGTTTTAGGTGTACAACATGATTCAATATTTGTATATACTGCAAAATGATTACCACAGTAAGTCAAGTTAATTGCCTTGCTTGTAGAATGAAGATATTCCTGACTTACTTACGTATGGGATTGTTCTGAAAATGAGGTAGAAAATTATGCATAAAAGCACTTTGGAAGGTTTTTTTTTTAAAAAGCACTCTGACTAAATCTAAAATAACATTCACGTGTAAGCTATTATTACATGTCCGGTAAAATTCAAAAGGGCTTCCCTGATAGCTCAGCTGGTAAACAGTCTGCCTACAAAGCGTGAGATCTGGGTCCAGTCCCTGGGTTGGGAAGATCCCCTGGAGATAGGTAAGGGTACCCACTCCAGTATTCTGACCTGGAGAATTCCAAGGACTGTATAGTCCAGGGGTATCAAAGAGTCAGACATGACTGAGTCACTTTCACTTTCACTTTCAAAATACAAAAACAGTGGATAATAAAGACTCATATTATAATAGATTCATAGTACACACTTTCACAAACAGAAAAGATTGTAGTTAATTATAAGAAGGTATTTAAATGGCTGTATATAGATATGTAAATGTAGGAATGAGTCATAAATTCGTATATTTGTGGACATACATGTTTATATAATTATAATTTCTAATTACATAATTAGAAAAAGGAAACTATTTCCATATCAAGCCTGAATAGTTGAGATTACAATATGGAAGTAAAATATTCTTTTCAAGGGCCTAAGCATTTTACAATTCCACAATGGATTATAAAGGTCTTCATCTCACTTAAAAATCATTTATATGGCTCAAAGGATTTATATCTTATTTCCAAGGGAAAACAGTGCCATAAGGGTTATCATTCTAGGATCTATATATTGACTGGAAAGAGAACAGATCAATGATGCCCTATTGTGATTCTTTTCTCAATAAAACTCCCCTTCTTTTTTCCGCAATCCCACTGTAAATATGTTTAGCTCTGAGTGTTCAGACTGAATTCAGAAAGAATGGAGTGATTCTATATAATACGTATGAAATCAGATCACCATGCATCACAATAGTATTCATTTCACTGATTTTCAAATTCCCATTAAACATCTGTTTATAACCACAGTCTAGTCCTTCTCTATGTGACCGACCACAAGCATTAATTGTACGGATCACATAATTCATTAGAGCATAGCAAGAGGAAGACTTTCAAAAAATATTATGAATGAAATCATCTCATATTTTTTCCCATTCCACAAGGTCTTTTTCTGTACAAAAACATATAACAATAATGACATCCAGAACTAAGAGAAGTAATAAACCTTCATATAATTTTGGATAGAGGCTGAACTAAGATCTTTTTACTGGGGGGGAAAAAAGCATTGGAGAAGAGAATAAAAAACATAATAACTCCTACAACATTACAAATGCATTTCACTTTGGTTTTATGATTTCATGTAGAAACTATCTACAAGTTCTATTATACCAATGATAGCAGTACATAAAACTTCATATTAAAACTTAAAATAAAGCTCCAATGTAGAGTTCGTATGGGTGACAAACAATACATAAAATAAAGCATTGTGTTCACAAGATCAACACATATGAAGTAAACTACTTGAATCCAAGGAGTTAAAATTCTTCTAGATGATTTTTTAACCTGTTATAAAATATCTAGCAATTTGATACAACACAACGAGAATACTGCTCACTATGCATTTCATTTGTACTCTCATAATTTTTACTTCTTTTATATATCTGGATAAAATGGAGAGAGAGAGGAAGACTTTATTTCATTAATACAATAATGTCTAAGAATTCAAAGATGGATAAAATATCCTTGAGTGTATTTTACTTTCCTGATAAATAATGCTTATACTTAGGATTGTTAACTAGTTAGAATAGGAAAAAGGAGTCCAGAATGGCAGTGGCTAAAAGACAAAGAAGGGAAAAGCCCACAGAAATAGAACAAAGGAAGGTCTGAGGACCAGAGTGAGGACCTCAGGTGAAGCAAACATCCTCCTCGTTAGCCCAGTTTACATAGTGCACGCTCAGGGGGAGGAGAAAAAACCATAAAAAGAGGAGCCAAAATTGAGCCTCTGGCTTTCTTCTCTTTGCATCTTTTGGGTCAGCCCGCCCTCACGCCTTAAGGATTTTCCTTTGTTTTCCAAATAAAACTGAGCTGTAACACTGGGTCTGGCTATTGCTTCTAATTTTTGGTATGCCGAGACAGAACCAAGGAAACTACACACTCCCCAGACATCTGTGGTGCCGTTTCTCGTATTTAACCTGGCTGAAACAACCTTGGCCGCGTGAGGCAGAGGCCAAGCACAGCAGAAGCCCAACTCAGCAAAAGCTCCCTCAGTGGAAGCTGAACATGAAGAAAACCCAGCACAGAGGAGGAAACAAGAAGCCCAGAATGCTGGAAACTGGGACAGCAAAAACAAACTCGGCAGAACGTTCATGCAGCTCAGTCTCAGATTCCAGAAGACCTCCAGTTGGGGTAGGAAGTCCTCGCCCCTATGGCTGGAAAGACATGTGGCTAACAAAATCTTAATTCCTTTACAATCTCGCATTTCTTGTTTCCTCGAACCACCCGCACATGGGCAAGCAGCAGTGGGTGCAATTGAGGGACTCTGGAGAGGCTACTCCCCAGTGTGGCCTAAAGGCTCCACTATCCTCTGCATTCTAGTAGCTGTTACCCAAGTGGGTGGGGGTTCTTCTGTCTTTAATTTTCTTTGTGCCAAGGACTGAGCCAATGAAAACTGTGAGTATAGGTCAGGTATTTAGCAAGTTTTCCAGCAAGTTATGAAGAGGATTCCTCGGCATGTTTTTCCCACTGCTTTTTCCTCCCATCCTTCAGTTCTTCTTTTCCAGGACTTGAGCCCAGCCAAAACCCAAGGTGCCTGGTTTTAGAACTTAATGAGGCTCAGGTTCTTGATGTCTCGTTGCAAAAAAAAATTCAGTGAGAGACACAGTGATAGGTGAGAGGTGGATTTGTTCAGATTTAGAGAGAAGCACACTCCACAGGTTGTGGGCCATTGCAGAGGGCCAGTGTGGCCGCCATGGAATGTGGTGTGGAGTCCAGAATGTCAGTGGCTAAAAGACAAAGTAGGGAAAAGCCCACAAAAATAGAAGAAAGGAAGGTCTGAGGATCAGAGTGAGGACCTCAGGTGAAGCAAACAGCCTCTTGGTTAGCCTAACTTACATAGGGTAAGCTCAGGGGGAGGAGAAAAAAAAACAAAAAGAGGAGCCAAAATTTAGCCTCTGGCTCTCTTCTCTTTGCATCTTTTGGGACAGCCCACCCTCATGCCTCGAGGATGTGTTTTCATTTGCTTCCCAAATAAAACTGAACTGTAACACTGGGTCCATCCATCACTTCAAATTTTTGCTGCGGCGAGACAGAACTGAGGAAATTACACACTCTCCTGACAGGATCTACCGTATCTATTGTTCTCTATATAAAAGGACACATGAAGGAACAAAAAAAAACAAACCAAAATCTTGGACAAAAAAAAAAAAAAAAGATGAAATATTTTTCTTTATATTTTTGTAATCTAACTTTCTTATAATTAGAAAAAATTATTTTACTAATTAAAATTTAATTTTAATATGAACATAAGAGCTCATTAAAAGCTCTCTTCCAGAAAAGATATATTAATGTAATTTTCTATTTCTGTCACAAAAGTATACCTAGCCCTTTGATTCTTGGTATTATTTATTAAAGTGTGCTTTATCTCTTGGGCCTTTTCTATTTATTTTCCTCTCTTCTCTCTTCTCTGTTTCTCATTTTCATTTGGCTTTTGCTCTAAAACAATTTCCTTAAATTTTAATCCTCTCATCATGAAGTAAGGGTAAGCAAAAAAATTCAAAGAACATGCCTCAGGCAAAGGTTTTTTCCTTAATGACTGGAATTCTTAGACGGTGTTAGAAAATTACTATTTAGGACTATGTAGTATACGATAGTCCAAAGTAAAGAAATCATTAATAATAAAATACTAAAAGGAACAGTTATATTACAAAATAAATCTACCAGGCTTACAAAGAAAACAAATTTGCAACAGCCACCTGCTGTGGAGATGAGGCAGTAATCTCAACAGCAGGAAATAAAAGAGAAGAGAGGAGAAAAATACAAAAGCACAGACATTAAAAAAGTAATTAAAACACTTATCTCCATCGACATACATAACGAAAAAAACCCTCAACCAGCCACCTAAAAACATACTCTATTGAACTGCACAGCAGGAAATAGCATTAAAGCTGCCACCATAAACACACATTCTGTAGAAGGGAGAAGACCCCTTTAAAAACGTAATCTCAAAAGTATTACTAATGTGTTAATCACCACTAAATGTACCTCACATTCATTGTATTGTATTAGTTACCTTCTCAAAGATATTTTTAATTTCATTTCTACACTTTTTATTCAAATAAATTCTTAACTATAGGTACCGGTAACCTTTTTATTTGTAATCTTTCTAATGAATTTTACAACTATATTGTGAGGCTAAAGTATTCTGCATTATCAAAAACTTTATGCAAAACATTTTAATATAACATGCATTTAGATAATGCAGTAAAACTATGTCCTTTAAAGCCAAAATCATCTTTGCTATAGTACTGAAATAAAGAGTGAAACACAATGCAAGAGTTGAGGTCATAGATTATGGATTAAAACTGAAATGAAAGCCAAAAATCATTCTGAATTACTCAAGTATGCCCTGGCCTTCAAAGCTCTGCAAAGTGAAACAATACAAGTTTAAGCAAGCAAGTGGCAGACTTTAAAATAAAGACCACGCACTAAATGTGCTTGGTGACTCTCTCAGCTGCTGAAAGTTGTTTCTTCATCTATATAATTCTCCACAGGCATGTCTGTGAAACAATAGAGAGCTGCCTGATTCAGACTCAAAAGACTTCTAATGGACTTCTGACCTTTACTTTTAAGCTATTAACTATAAGCTCATGCCCAAATCATTAAATTTTAAACCTCAGTTTTCTCATCTTTGAAATCAGAAGAATCACAAAAGTGCATTTCCTTACAGAAATTTCCTGCTACATGGACAGGTAAGCATAGTGCGCTCTATACTGCTGAAACAACTTAATTTTACATGTAGAAAAGCAATTCATAATTATAAATATTGGTTTTGCTATCATATAATTAATCTTTTAATTATGCATTTTGTTCTTTACTCAAATGATATATTTCTGAGGAAATTTATTTATCTTCCTCTAAATCACTACTGTGGTTTTATAAATCTTAAAAGAAACACTTACCTCAGATTTTTTTTCAAGAAATGTATATGATATAAGAAAAACATTAAATTATTTCCAAGATTAAATACACTTGGAATGCGTTTAGTACTACTGGTATATTGCTGAGCTAAGAGTCTTGAAATTAGAATACCTTTCTAGGAATTCAGAAAATTCCACAAAGTAATAATTTTGCAAGGACATTCTTTATGGATAGACATGGTCAACCATTTCAGAAACCCATGGTTGACTTTGAACCTCAATTTGTTCATCCACAAAATATGCAGATTATCTAGAAACAAAGTTTTGAAACTTGTTTGTTTCTCAAAGAATCCAAGACTATGAAAAGTATCTTTGTACATATGTGCATTTATCATATATGTGTGCAGAAGGTTCATACCTTTCATTACATACCCAAAGGAGCCTGCAACTCAAAAATGCTTAAAGAATCATATTCACCAAGATTAATTCAACTATATCATACCATTTGGGGCTTCCCTGGTGGCTCAAATGGTAAAGAACCTGCCTGCAATGCAGAAGACCCAGGTTTGATCCCTGGGTTGGGAAGATCCCCTGGAAAAGGGAATGGCAACCCACTCAATATTCTTGCCTGGAAAATCCCATGGACAGAGGAGGCTGATGGGCTACCATCCATGGGGTCACAAAGAGTCAGACACAACTGATAGACTTAACACACATACTGTATCATTTATCCAACTGCCATTCCAAGCGCATGGAGTGCGGTCTCAAATGCCAAAATGTAATGTAATTATCCACACCTAACAACTGCTACACACCATGAATGAATACCAGTTTCTCCAAGAATGTGTAAATATACTAAGGCCTGATAAAATTAAGTAACAGTTTTGACATCAAACATAACTTTGTTCATATTACTACTCAACTATATATCGACCATATAACTTACATAATGACAGCAACTTAAATTTCAATTCTCAGTTTCCTTATCTATGAAATCAGGTAGATTAACTGAGATAATATATCTTGATAATATGATAAGTGCTTACAATAGTGACTGGCATGTGGTAACACTAATCAAAGAATTGGCTTTTATATATTTTACCTTTCAAAATCCTATTACTTGCAATACCTGAATAATAATTCCATTCAATCATATAAATCAGCCACTAAAAGGAACAAAATAGGATCATTTTCAGAGACATGGATGGACCTGCTGCTGCTGCTGCTGCTGCTAAGTCGCTTCAGCCATGTCTGACTCTGTGCGACCCCAGAGACGGCAGCCCACCAGGCTCCCCCGTCCCTGGGATTCTCCAGGCAAGAACATTGGAGTGGGTTGCCATTTCCTTCTCCAATGCATGAAAGTGAAAAGTGAAAGTGAAGTCGCTCAGTCGTGTCCGATTCTTCGCGACCCCATGGACTGCAGCCTACCAGGCTCCTCTGTCCATGGGATTTTCCAGGCAAGAGTACTGGAGTGGGGTGCCATCACCGTCTCCATGGATGGGCCTAGAGACTGTCATATAGAGTGAAGTAAGTCGGAAAAACAAATATGATATATCAATGCATGTATATGGAATCCAGAACATGGCACAGGTGACCTTATTTCTAAGGCAGGAATAGAGGCACAGACATAAAGAACAGACATGCGGACATGGGGGGAAGGGGAGGGTGGGACAAGCTGGGAGATTAAGATTGACACATATATACGACCATGTGTAAAATAGAGAGCTAATGGGAACTTGTTATAAAACACAGGAACCTTAGTTAGCTTAGTGCTCTGTAATGACCTAGAGGGGTGGGATGGAGTAGGATGGTGGGAGGGAGATCCAGGAGGAAGGGATATACATATGCATATAGCTCACTCACTTAACTGTACGGCAGAAACTAACACAACATTATAAAGCAATTATATTCCAAATTTAAAAACCCTACTACTTTCAACTTGTACCTTCCTTGATATTTTTCTTTAATATTTAACATAATTTAAATCTAAAACACCACAACTACCAAAACTACAGATTATTTTTAACTTAAGTGTCAATCAACATTTCCTTAGGCATGGTAATTAACCATAGAAAACTCAGCACATTAAATGTATATTCACTGTATAGCTAGTTCTAAAATTTTTCTTACATAAAAAAGTCAAGCAAAACTACAGTCTATCATGATCAACATTCAAAGTTGGATACTAGTTGTGATTTTTAATTGTATTTAAGATCTGATGGAAATAGAAATCTTAGATGTTTCATTTATCTAAACACTTATTCATTAATATATATTGAGTGCCTACCATGTGCCAGCTGACGCATAAGGTACTAGAGATACAAAGATAAATAGCCTCCAATCTAGTGGGAAAAGGACATATAATCAACAACGTCATAAAGCAAGGTAAGTACTATGACAAAGAGATGCAAAGTAAGTGCACAGGAGCCCTTACAAAACACACTTCACCTGACCTGGTGACACTGGTAATTATGTTAAGTATTCAAAGTATTCTGGTAGTCACATATGGATGTGAGAGTTAGATCATAAAGAAGTCTGAGCGCCAAATAACTAATGCTTTCAAACTGTGGTTTTGAAGAAGACTCTTGAGGGTCCCCTGGAATACAAGGAGATCAAACCAGTCAATCCTAAAGGAAATAGACCCTGACTATTCATTGCAAGGACTGATGCTGAAGCTGAGGCTCCAATACTTTGGCCACCAGATGCAACGAGTTGACTCATTAGAAAACCGACCCTGATGCTGGGAAAGATTAAAGGCAAGAGGAGTAGGGGACGATAGAGGATGAGATGTTTGGATGGATCACTGACTCAATGGACATGAGTTTGAGCAAGTTCTGGGAGATGGTGAAATGCAGCCTGGTGTGCTGCAGTCCATGGGGTTGACAAGAGTTGGACACGGCTGATCAACTGAACAACAATTCAAAGATGAATGTTTCCTGTGGTAGAAAAACAAAGAGGAATAACAAGCAGCATATACAAAGATGTGAATGGGACAAGCATTAAATCTGACTGAAATGAGGGTGTGGTAGGGGACCAGATAAGAGGGGAGCTGCTGATGTTGTTGAGTCGCTAAGTCTTGTCCAACACTTTGCAACCCCATATACTGCAGCACTCCAGGCTCCTCTATCCTTCACTGTCTCGAGGAGTTTGCTCAGATTCATTTCTGCTGAGTCAGTAATGTTATCTAATCATCTCTAATCCTCTGCATCCTCTTCTTTAGCTTTCAATCTTTCCAGCATAAGAGTCTTTTTCAGTGAGTCAGCTCTTTGTATCAGGTGGTCAAAGTATTGGAGCTTTAGCTTTAGCAACAGGGGAGAGGGTATAGCAAAATTTGAAATTTGACAGATAGGGTCCAGACTATAAAAGGCTATGCAAGCCACACTAAGGAGTTTGCATTTCATCTGGAGGAAACACTGCAGGGAAATAATATAGTCAGCTTTGTATATTAACAAGGACAAATTGGTAGCAATGTGTAGAACTGATTTGCAGGTGGTGAGAATGAAGGAACTAGATAATGTAAGGGGATGCTGCATAAATCCAGATAAGAAAGGAACACTAACCTTGTACTTCTTAACCTGGATTATTAGTCATCTCTACTAACAAGGCATGGCAGGGAGTGTCCACAGCCTCAGTACAAACACAGTCTACCTTCCTGGGGCAACAATTTCAATCAAAGATAGGTAATGTAAATTAGGGTGTTTATATTAAGACAAAAATGGAGATGCTGATGAATGAAATGCAAATTATGAAGAAAACTTTAATACTTCAAAGAAATTCCGTATGTGGGATTTGAAAATGTGCCTCAGGATTCCCTAGAGGTATGTTTTCTCTTTCTTCCCCTATTACAGTAACTTTAATGGAGAAAAAAAAAGGGGGAGTGTGGATTCACATTAAGACACTGACAGTGGGGATACAGGAGAATAAAAACATATCCTAAAAGTCTTTAGGGGTTAATTTCAATGGATTTGGCACCTACTGGATGAGAGGCGTAGAGGTAATAGTGGGGCCAAAGCTGTGCCTCAACTTCCTGTTCTGGTGGCTTTCTCAACAGTAGGGTGCCTGACTATAGGCCAGGACAGCAAAGGAGGAGCAGATCCTAGGCAACAATATTATCCCATTTGGAACGTATTGAATGGAGTACGGGCAACCAGTAAAGTTATCCTACAGATAATAGACAAGTAAAAATTCAAGTCTGAATCTCATGAAAGAAATCTGGTCTGGACCAAGAGATCTGAAAAGTATCAGCCAACAGAATGTACTGGAAGCCCTGAATGCTAATGAGCTAATCCTGAGCTAAAGAAATCCCAGGGTGGAGCCCTACATAACATATCAATAGCACATTTAAAGGAAGAAAGAGGAGGAGGAGCCCAAATGGAAATTGAAGAGGGATCAGTCAGGAGGGGCAAGAGAAAGCAGTATGCTGAAAGCCAGGAGAAGAGAGGTGTGAGTCCATACCTTCTTGTCTGCAGAAGAAAATATACAACAATAACAAAATACATATGTGTGTGTGTGTGTGCATCCAGTGTATAAAAATGTACCAAGAGACAGGTGTTTAAAGAGTACTTTTGATTTTAGAACTCAACCTACTTGAATTTTAAGTATCGTACAAGGTCATTATACTAGTATAATAGTATTAATTAATCATTTTGAGAAATAATATAAAGTATATTTTCAAAAAAGAGACAAAACAGGACAGAAACAACAAAATTGAAACAGATTTACTGTAACTATAAAAATAAATAAAAATGAGGCAAATCAGAAGAGGCAGAAGGAACAGGATAAACCTTATGCTGACACCCACACTACAAGGTGTTCCAGTGGCAATGCCCACAAAAGTATGACAATATTTTGCTAGAAGAGGAATATACCACATGCCTTCCCAGGAATCAGTATCAATTGAGAATATATTTACACAAAAGTGCTTTCTTAAGAAGAAAGAATTAGTTAACAATGGCAACTCTACATTAATGAAATTCTGAATGAATTTCTCAGGTAATGGATATAACCACTTGTAAAATATTTGTCGATTAAGGACAGTCTTTAGGATAGTTCATAAAGAATTTCTCTCAAATAATTTTGTCAAAACTGAAGCTTTGAATTAGGGAGCTGTGTTCCACCTACGGTAGGTTTGGAAATCCAACAAAAGTGGCTATTGATGTGTGGTTCACTCTGCAACAAATTTTCTGACCTCTGAAAGCAAAAACCAAATAACGACTCCCAGACAGGTGAAAAACATGGCCAACCAAGGTAGTGACAGTTTGCTGTCAGTTCCTGCACCTACTTGCATGTGATATGCAGCATACTAGCCTATCTCTCTGTACCATAGCCTTTTCTTCTATAAACTGAAGCTTTTAAGCAACCCCTTCCCTGAGATTTTCCAAGAACTTGAATCATGAAGCATTATACAAATAAAAGAAATGTAATTAATAATCACTGAAAATACTTTCATTATAATGGACTCTATTACATAGACAAAGAGTTTTTTACTACTATGAGATGAACAAACTACAGTAACTGGATGCTGGATTAATCGGGGAGATCAAGTTGAAATTCTGGGTTGCTCTTTAGAAATTATATAAATTACCTATGAACTATTAACACACATACAATCAAAAATCAAATTATACGCAAAAGCACCCAAACCACTCTAATCATAGTATATAGAACATATATCTTGACATTGTCAATAAAAAATTACACTTTTTAAAGTCATATTAAATAATAAATTCTATCCCAAATGCCTTTGGTTTAATGAACTGAGAAATCAATGTTTTGATCTTTTCTTTTTTTATCCAGTTTCTGAACAGGTCATTTCTACTCTGAAATATGATTTTAGGGCCATTTCTTATCATTCTAAATACTTTCGGATTTTTTTAAAAGTCATATTCTAATGCTAAGCTGTTTGAGTTGTGCTGCTTAGAGCATGGTTCATGTAAAACCAATATTAGCGATCTAATCTAATTTAATAGTTTTACATTCTAGCCACAGTTAACTCTAACTTGCTGTCTGTATTCTGTAGATTACAAAGAAGAGCAGATAGGATGTAGTTCAGAAGCTCTCTTCCCCACAACTGTCTTAACTACAGACTCAACTTCATACAAGCTCAGTAGTAATAAATATTTTAAGAGTTTACATTTGTAGAGTGTTTTACTACCTAAAAAAATATTTCTTGTATATTTGAGGTCCACAACAACTTTATCAGCTAGACATCGTTATGACTATTTAAAAAATGAGCAAACTGAGGTTCAAGGCAGTGAAAGAAGCTTTTAAAACCTCATAGCTAATAAGTGCTAAAGCCAGATTTAATCCAGCAAAAGCTCTTAAATACAGTGTTTCTTCCACCATTACATAAAATATATATTTAGGGTAGCATATAGTCTTTATTATTAGGGGGAAAAAAGGAACGATAAGTTAGTCTTTATAAATTCAGCATTCAGCGATCTGTAGCACCTTAAATCTTCTGAATGTTAATACAGTAGTTTTATTCATAAGAAAGATAAAAACAGGCTTTAAAGATTAGTAGGTGATTATTCATGTATCATCCCACCTACACTACAGTTTTAAAGATTTTAGTAAAACTATGCCTACTTAATTTTAAATGATGTCTTGTAAAAGGATTTTCTAAGCATTATTCATTTGTTTAAAGCTCAGACCTACAATGACAAACCCATCATCAATTCATTTTGATGAAAGGGTAATAATGAAAGCATTATTTTCCTTTTTTCACTGCAAGTCATTTGACCTATGTTAAGTCAACTCTCAAATTTTCATTCATTATTTCTACATGAAGGATTTTGCCAGCTCAAAAAAGTATAAATCTTCATTTGTCAAATTTAAACTCTCCCTGTCCCAGTTGCTATCAGGGCCAATAGCTCTTATCCTTTAAAAACAGCAAAATATTGTCAAGTCATACAACCTCCCAACAGCCTCAGATGACCCCTGGAATCAATAATATTTGTAACTTGTAAGTGCACGGTTAAGGAGAACAGAAGGCAAGCGCTGTCCTCGTTAACCACATTGAGCTGTGATACTACAGCCAACTCCCTTGTGTGGTCTGTGATCAATTTTAATCTCTGGACCAAGAATAAAAGAACGCAGACTCCTGATTCTGGATTCATCTTAAAAGGAGGTTATAGATTTGTACTTCTGCAGTGGGAATGAAAGATTTAATTCAACTGGCATTTCAGGAAAGAATACATCTAAACTATCATTCCTCCTCATTACCCTCACTGCTTCCAGGGTTCTCTATCGACAGAGTTAAATACTGAAAAATGTATACACAATGGGTTAAAAAGGCAAAGCTGTCTTTGTGGACATGTGATCAACTGACTACAGAAACAGACTTTATAGTGATTTGTTTCACTACTATATCATTTAAAGTGGAATCACTTTTTATATCTCAAATTTCATCATAATTTTGCGCCATACTTCTTTGAGTGAAAATCTTTATGTTTAAGCAATTAAGACTGTATCATTTACTAAAATCAGCATTTGAAAAAATGATTATTAATTGTTTCCAAATGCATATGTTCAGGTACACTGTAACATTTTTGGGAACTTTAAATGCAAACTGATATGAATAAGAAAGGTATCACCAGTTTATTAGTTTTATATCTTTATATCCATGTCTCTCTCTATATATTAACATAAATATATATGATAATGCATTTACACACAAATGCAGAAACATTCTTATTTCTCTATAAAGATAATAAATTACATATTTTATTGTTAAACATAGAGCAAATATAAAGTGTTCTAGAAGTTTTGGGGAACAGTCAAGGTAATTATATTTGAAAATTTCCTAGTTACTATAGAACAGAATTTTCACTACATCAAATAAAAATTCCTGTTCCACATCATCACCACCATCGTTGCAGCAGTTTGTGAGCATTAACGATCCATCATATATTCTGCTAGACAAAAAAAAAAAAAAACAAAAAAAACCCAGAAAGGTGTTAGAGGCAGAGCCTAAGTTTTAATTTCCAACTGTGCTACCTTCCAGTTGTCTGATATTGAGTATATCAATTTACCGTCTTTGCCACAGATCCCTCATCTGTAAAGCAAGTATGTGGTCATTAATAGCAATGAATTTAGTAAGGCTTTTATAATGAGAAAATGAGAGAATGTAGGAAAATACGGAAGTATAGGTGGTACTTTATGGGCATAAAATAGTTGCTAGATATAATAAAATACATTCTAGTTCACTCATTCTTTCATTAATAAGCATCCAGTAAGAGCTCATTATGTAACAAGGACTGTGTTAGGAAACAAGATGAGCAGAAGACTCAACAACTTGATGTTTGCAAGTTGCTTAACTTTTGGACATCAGCCTCCTTATTTACAAAATTAAGATGTTAATATTTGTCTTGAAAGACTGCTGTAGGGATCAAATGAAATTAATTATGCAATGTGTCAATCATAACGCCAGCTACATAGAGGAGATAGTCAATAAATACTTATTGAATGAAGGAATAAAGAACTGGACAAATGCGTGAATGGATAGACATATGTTATGCTTTAGGCAGAGAAGAAATAAGAGTGAATCAGTCAGGCATCAGCTCAGAGCACATATTTATAAGTGAATTTAAAATATTTCTAACAAGGCTTTTACATGAAGTCCTGGCAAAAAGCACATTTGTTCTGTTTCCTCCCATAGACAAATCAGCATTCAGTAAAAATGTAAAGGATAGATACAGACTCCTTTCATAGGAGCTGCCTTTTCTCTATTTATTGTGTTTGGGTTCACAGTTCAAAAGGCCCAAATTGGCAGTGATAGGTGGTGCTACTGGTAAAGGACATGCCTGCCAACCCAGGAGACTAAAAGATGTGTTTTTGGAAGATCTTCTGGAGGAGGGCATGGCAACTGCCTCCACTATTCCTGCCTGGAGAATCCCATGGACAGAGGAGCCTGGCGGGCTACAGTCCACAGTGTCACAAGGAGTCGAACACAACTAAGCAACTTAGCACACACGCACACAGTCGATACTCTAAAACCAATAAAGCAGGGTGTGGTGCTGGTTAACAGGGAGGAGTGACTTATTTTATCATTTGATTTAAAAATATTTAATGAAATCCGTGACATTTTGAACAGCTAGAAAACTCTGAAAAGAAAACAGAAATAGGAATGACTTTGACATTTTTATTTTAAGAAAAATGACGCCACATCAGCCAACAGAAGTGAATTTTCTATGTGAAATTTAGTAGCGGAAAATTATATTTATTCTTCTACTTAAAATAAATATTAATCTTAGTTAAAACATATATTGATCTGAAAAGGATAGCAACATTTTACCCTATCCAGTGAGGTTATCACTATCTATCAGTCCAGTTCTGTTCCATGTATGCTCAAGTCTGATCAGTTTCAATGAGCTGTTCTCTGAAAGTAATATTCTCCCTAGGTAAAGCCATGCTATATTAAAGGTATAAAGAGAAAGAATCCAGGTATGGACCAGCACCTTATATGGTAATGAAGTTGGTAGATAACACACCCAGTCAAGTGGTAAATAGAATGATAAACATAACTGCAGTTTGTTCAAATAAAAGACACCCAGATTAGGGTTGAAGGGCATGAGACTCAGAGTCCAGATCTGGGAGTGATTGGCAAAGGGCAGAAAAGAGGGTGAGACACTGATATTCAATGAAAAATAAAGTACCACTTCTTGAACACTGGTTCAGGAAAACTTTGTGGAACTAAAAACATTATTTTAGATATCTTAAGAGTAATGGAATACATGAATTTAACTCAGATGACCATTATATCTACTAATGTGGGCAGGAATCCCTTAGAAGAAATGGAGCAGCCATCATAGTCAGCAAAAGAGTCCGAAATGCAGTACTTGGATGCAATCTCAAAAACGACAGAATGACCTCTGTACATTTCCAAGGCAAACCATTCAATATCATGGTAATGCAAGTCTATGCCTGGCCAGTAATGCTGAAGAAGCTGAAGTTGAACTGTTCTATGAAGACCTACAAGACCTTCTAGAACTAACACACAAAAAAAGATGTCCTTTTCTTAAAGGGAACTGCAATGCAAAAGTAGGAAGTCAAGAAACACCTGGAGTAACAGGCAAATTTGGCCTTGGAGTACAGAATGAGCAGGGCAAAGGCTAATAGAGCTTTGCCAAGAGAATGCACTGGTCATAGCAAACACCCTCTTCCAACAACACAAGAGAAAACTCTATACATGGACATCATCAGATGGTCAGTCTCATTGAAATCAGATTGAGTATATCCTTTGCAGCCAAAGATGGAGAAGCTTGCTACAGTCAGCAAAAACAAGACCAGGAGCTGACTGTGGCTCAGATCATGAACTCCTTATTGACAAACTCAACTTAAATTAAAGAAAGTGGGGAAAACCACTAGACCATTCAGGTATGACCTAAATCAAATCAAATACAGTGGAAGTGAGAAATAGATTTAAGGGACTAGATTTGATATATAGAGTACCTGATGAACTAGTGATGGAGGTTCATGACATTGTACAGGAGACAGGGAGCAAAATCGCCCCCAAGAAAAAGAAATGCAAAAAAGCAAAATGGCTGTCTGAGGAGGCCTTGCAAATAGCCGTGAAAAGAAGAGAGGCAAAAAGCAAAGGAGAAAAGTAAAGATATACCCATTTGAATGTAGAGTTCGAAAGAATAGCAAGTAGAGATAAGAAAGCCTTCTTCAGCGATCAGTGCAAAGAAATAGAGGGAAAAAAAGGGATACAAAAGACTAGAGATCTCTTCATGAAAAATTAGAGATAACAAGGGAACATTTCATGCAAAGATGGGATCAATAAAGGAGAGAAACAGTATGGACCTAAGAGAAGCAGAAGATATTAAGAAGAGGTGGCAAGAATACACAGAAGAACTGTACAAAAAAGATCTTCAGGACCCAGATAACCACGATGGTGTAATCACTCATCTAGAGCCAGACATCCTGGAATGTGAAGTCAGGTGGGCCTTAGAAAGCACCACTACAAACAAAGCTAGTGGAGGTGATGGAATTCCAGTTAAGCTATTTCAAATTCTGAAAGATGATGCTGTGAAAGTGCTGCACTCAATATGCCAGCAAATTTGGAAAACTCAGCAGTGGCCACAGGACTGGAAAAGTTTTCATTCCAATCCCAAAGAAAGGCAGTTTTCATTCCAATCCCAAAGAAAGGCAATGCCAAAGAATGCTCAAACTACCGCACAATTGCACTCATCTTACACACTAGTAAAGTAATGATCAAAATTCTCGAAGCCAGGCTTCAGCAATACATGAACTGTGAACTTCAAGCTGGTTTTAGAAAAGGCAGAGGAACCAGAGATTAAATTGCCAACATTCGCTGGATCATCAAAAAGCAAGAGAGTTCCAGGAAAACGTCTATTTCTGCTTTATTGACTATGCCAAAGCCTTTGACTGTGTGGATCACAAGAAACTGTGGAAAATTCTTCAAGAGGTGGGAATACCAGACCACCTGACCTGCCTCTTCAGAAACCTATATGCAGGTCAGGAAACAATAGTTAGAATTGGACATGGAACAACAGACTGGTTCCAAATAGGAAAAGGAGTACGTCAAGGCTGTATGTTGTCACCCTGCTTATTGGACTTATATGCAGAGTACATCATGAGAAACGCTGGACTGGAAGAAGCACAAGCTGGAATCAACATTGTCAGCAAAATATCAATAGCCTCAGATATGCAGATGACACCACCCTTATGGCAGAAAGTGAAGAGGAACTAAAGAGTCTCTTGATGAAAGTGAAAGAGGAGAGTGAAAACGTTGGTTTAAAGCTCAACATTCAGAAAATGAAGATCATGGCATCTGGTCCCACCACTTCATGAGAAATAAATGGGGAAACAGTGAAAACAGTGTCAGACTTTATTTTGGGGGGCTCCAAAATCACTGCAGATGGTGACTGCAGCCATGAAATTAAAAGACGCTTACTCCTTGGAAGGAAAGTTATGACTAACCTAGACAGCATATTAAAAAGCAGAGACATTACTTTGCCAACAAAGGTCTGTCTAGTCAACACTATGGTTTTTCCAGTAGTCATGTATGGATATGAGAGTTGGAGTATAAAGAAATCTGAGCGCAGAAGAATTGATACTTTTGAACTGTGGTGTTGGAGAAAACTCTTGAGAGTCCCTTGGATTGCAAGGAGATCCAACCAGCCCACCGTAAAGGAAATCAGTCCTGGATATTCATTGGAAGGAAAATGTTGAAGCTGAAACTCCAATATCTTGACCACCTGATGCAAAGAGCTGACTCATTTGAAAAGACCCTGATGCTGGGAAAGATTGAAGGCAGGAGGAGAAGAGGACGACAGAGGATGAGATGGTTGGATGACATCACCTACTCAATGGACATGAGTTTGGGTAAACTCTGGGAGTTGGTGATGGACAATGACACCTGGCGTGCTGCGGTTCATGAGGTCACTAAGATTTGGACATAACTGAGCAACTGAACTGAACTGAACTGAACTGAGCTAACAGTAATATACTATCTGAAAAAAACCGCTATAAATTGATTACTGTTAATGCCATCTTATGTACAGAATTTTGAGCCCAACTCACATTAACGGAAGATAGATTTTGCATATGTGTCTATATGTGTATATAAAACATATTAGTATCATACATGTATGCAACATTCATAACTACAAATACACAGGTAACTCCATATCTACTTATCCAGCTGTATATGTATGTTTTAGAAGTATTAGTTAATAACAAACATAGTATAGCTCTATCAAAAATTAACACAGTTAATTAGCTTACCTGGTCCCCTCTAATGGTTTTGAAAATCATTCACAAGATTAAGCAGGTTTAGATGCTTTGGGTAGAATAGCCTCTCTTCTTCCCTACTTTTATCTCTTAACCTTTCTATAGGATAGACATCACCAAGAATCCATTGATTCACACTATCCAAGGTGGTTTAAGACACTCAGACCAATCAGGTATAAGATGTCCACCAGACCAGGTTAATTTTTAGCCAAACAACCATGCCATCCATCACGAAGTCCTTCATAGACTATGCACCTCCTGATTGGTCATGCTCTGTTGGTTAATTAATATAAATAAATGTAACTCCTGGAATCTAGCCAAATTAAAGTGAGCATGAGGATGAGAGGCCAGGAAATATTTTCTATGCTAACACGGCAACAGAGTAGAATGAGATGGGGTAGGGGTTGGACAACAAAGAAATGAGGAGACACAGAAATATTGTCCTTTTCCTCTTTCAAAATCTTGGAGTACATCTATTTTTCACTGACTTCTTAATCCCTCCTTCTATCAAACAAAAGTAAATATTCCCAGAGATGTATTGTTAAGATGGCTTTCAAGCATTAATTTACAACTAGAAAAAGCACCATGCCAAATATTTACAGTATATCCTATTTCCACAGATCTCTCCTTAAAACCTGCAATAATAATATAGTAAATGACATTAAAAGTAGAAAGTGTTAAGAGACTAACAATTCTGTGTTGCATTTTTTAAATTCAGCATATTAATGCAATATGATATTATCTCTGTGGAGTTCCATTTCACATGATAACAGAAACAAGAAGCATCTGATCAATAAACAGAAAATCAAGTTACATATTCCCACTAGGTTGCTGTAACAAGGATTAATCTCAGAAATGTTGGTGCATGCCTAATGTTGTGGCTTTTAATCCTCTCACACCAGTGGGTCTAAAATACTTGCTATTAGCACTAATGTAAAAAGAATTAATACTTTACATATGGCTATCCACTCCACTAAAATGAAGGGGTTAATGGTAAAAATAAGCCTTTAAAGATGTAAATGATTCCTCCCATGTGGCTGGAAAATAGCTCAAGTGTTTTTCATTTAAAATTATTAACATATAGAAACATTATTATCTCTGCAGTTAATATGCACCTCACTTAAAATCTCATGGTCTGCAAAAATTAAGGAAGGTAGCATCCTTAATGAAGTTATAAAACATATATCATTTATTAAGCACAAATTATATCTTTAATTTTTGCTTTAAAATATCTTTAAGTTTTAATGATTACATGTAAAATGCCTTCCACAGCCCCAGGACAAATTATGTCATGGCGACAGGGTTTGTTTCTTCTACCCCCCACCTTCTGCCCACCCCCGGGGCTAAACAAGGTTGTAATTTACCTCAAGCTTCCTTTTTATGAGTAGGCACTTCTCTGAAATACTGAGAAAAATCAAGGTCAAGACAACAATGTATGAATGTTTTTCCATTAAGAGTCTAATTGTATCTAATTTTGACATTTCCTTACTGATTAACATAGACTATTAAATAACCCAGTGAATGTTATGAATCAAATTATCGTTGGTGCCTTAAAATGTGATAAAGGTTAAAGTTGAATTAGGCAGGTATTTTTCTTCCCCCTCACCTTCTCCCCCTACTTTCTTCCTCCCCTTCCCTATATTCCCTCATTCCTTCAGTAAATATTTATTAAGTGGCCTTGATATGAGAGGCGATGTTCTCTTCTGAGAAGTCATATAAATTTGCTTTAAATTTAGTGTAAAGTCTACTTGCACAATCAAAGCATAATTGCAGCTGTCAATAGCTGATAAAGTTAAGGTTGCAAACTCTCTTTCAAAGGAAACAATTTTATGTTTTGATAATCCAAGGGGACAAACTCACTGTTCACTGTGCTCACAGAAATCAATCATACTTCTCTGAAAAAAACTAAGAAAGAATAAGCATGTCATTGAAATCTTTAATAATTTTATTACTGTTCATCCTCTAACACAATGCTCATCACCTGTTTTACATAAATGGTTAGGTAGTATCAATCACAAAATGTTAGCATTTTGATACTATATCTAGGAGTTTTGATTTCTCATTGAATAACCTAGCAAGAATGTTTTTCACTGTGAAGCACGTCAAGGTGAAGGATGAGTCAACTGAAGGAGGAGAGATGAAGTGATCCTGAAGGAAGCAGGGCAAAAGGAGAAGGCAGAGGAAAGAGCACACTGATAGGTATTGGTGAAACTTCCAAAACTCCTGCTACCAACACTGATTTGCCAATATGTATCAAAATCTGTTCATTTATTAAATATGCATTCACAAATTAAAATTACAATTTAAAAACACAGGTTATGAATATAAACATATGCAACAAATAAACTCTAATTTATAAATTTTTAGGCCAAATGACAAAACGTGTGTGTCTGTATGTGTGTGTGTTTGTGTCCTCGGTCCTGTCCAACTCTTTGTGGCCCAATGCACCATAGCACATAAGGTTCCACTGTGCGTGGGATTTTCCAGGCAAGAATACTGGAGTGGGTAGCCATTTCCCTACAACAGGGAATCTTCCTGACTCAGGGATCAAACCTTCATCTTATGTGTCTCCTACACTGGAAGGCAGGTTCTTTATCACTAGCGCCACCAGATGTAGCATATGGTATTTACAACACAGCAAGGTGATTTCCTTCATAAGATTGACAGACTAAAATCAAACATAAAAGCTTTTATAAGACCAGATAAAATTGATTTAAGGGTACTTCAAGGATGATTTTCTCTCAGAAGGGGCCTGACTTGCTCAAAATGCACAGTCAAATAAGTAACCAAGCTGGGGCCTGAAACCAATTACTTAAATCTCAAGCCACTATATGTTCATTAACAATGAAAGCATCATGGTTACGCACCAAAATAAATCACACGAACATCTTCCGCACTCACCAAAACACACACTTTTCAATGAAGTTCTAAATCATGCTGAAGTGTGAAAATACATAATTACTTAATGTAACAGGTTGCAGAGACCCCAGATATCATCAGGTCTCACTGTATCATTTTATAAATCAGTTCAGTTCAGTCAGTCACTCAGTCGTGTCCAACTCTCTGCGACCCCATGAACCACAGAAGCTGAAGTTGAATGATTCTATGAGATCTACAAGACCTTCCAGGACAAACACCCAAAAAAGATGTCCTTTTCATTATACGGGACTAGAATGCAAAAGTAGGAAGTCAAGAAACACCTAGAGCAACAGGCAAGTTTGGCCTTGGAGTATAGAATGAAGAAGGGCAGAAACTAACAGAGTTCTGCCAGGAACACACTGTTCATAGCAAACACCCTCTTCCAACAACACAAGAGAAAACTCTACACATGGACATCACCAGATGGTCAACACTGAAATCAGACTGATTATATCACTTGCAGCCAAAGATGGAGAAGCTCTATACAGTCAGCAAAACAAGACTGGGAGTGGACTATGGCTCAGATCATGAACTCCTTATTTCCAAATTCAGACTTAAATTGAAGAAAGTGGGGAAAACCACTAGACCATTCAGGTATGACCTAAATCAAATCCCTTATGACTATACAGCAGAAGTGAGAAATACAGTTAAGGGACTAGATATGATAGACAGAGTGCCTGATGAACTATGGAGAAGGTTCGTGACATTGTACAGGAGACAGAGAGCAAGACCATCTCCCAGAAAAAGAAATGCAAAAAAGCAAAATGGCTGTCTAAGGAGGCCTTGCAAATACCTGTGAAAGGAAGACAAGCTAAAGACAAAGGAGAAAAGGAAAGATATACCTATTTAAATGCAGAGTTCCAAAGAATAGCAAGGAGAGATAAGAAAGCCTTCCTCAGAGATCAATGCAAAGAAATGGATGAAAACAATAGAATGGGAAAGACTAATGATCTCTTCAAGAAAATTCGAGATACTGAGGGAACATTTCAATGCAAAGACGGGCTCATTAAAGGACAGAAATGGTATGGACCTAACAGAAGCAGAAGATATTAAGAAGAGGTGGCAAGAATACACAGAAGAACTATACAAAAAAGATCTTCAAGAAGCAGATCATCATGAAGGTGTGATCACTTACCCTTACCTAGAGCCGGACATCCCAGAATGTGAAGTCAGGTGGGGCTTAGGAAGCATCACTAAGAACAAAGTTAGAGGAGGTGATGGAATTCCAGTTGAGCTATTTCAAATCCTGGAAGATGATGCTGTGAAAGTGCTGCACTCAGTATGTCAGCAAATTTGGAAACTCAGGAGTGGCCACAGGACTGGAAATGGTCAGTTTTCATTCCAATCCCAAAGAAAGACAATGCCAAAGAATGCTCAAACTACTGCACAATTGCACTCATCTCACAGGATAGTAAAGTAATGCTTAAAATTCTTCAAGCCAGGCTTCAGCAGTATGTGAACCATGAAATTCCAGATGTTCAAGGTGGTTTTAGAAAAGGTGGAGGAACCATAGACCAAATTGCCAACATCCGCTGTATCATCAAAAAATCAAGAGAGTTCCAGAAAAACATCTACTTCTGCTTTATTAACTTGCCAAAGCCTTTGACTATGTAGATCACAATAAATTGTAAAAAATTCTGATAGAGATGGGAATACCATACCACCTGACTTGCCTCTTGAGAAACCTGTATACAGGTCAGGAATTAACAGTTAGAACTGGACATGGAACAACAGACCACTTCCAAATACGAAAAGAGTACGTCAAGGCTATATATTGTTACCCTGATTATTTAATTTATATGTAGAGTACATCATGGGAAATGCTGAGCTGGAGGAAGCACATGCTGGAATCAAGATTGCTGGGAGAAATATCAATAACCTCAGATATGCAGATGACACCACCCTTATGGCAGAAAGTGAAGAGGAACTAAAGAGCCTCTTGATGAAAGTGAAAGAGGAGAGTGAAAAAATTGGCTTAAAGCTCAACATTCAGAAAACTAAGATCATGACATTCGGTCCCATCACTTCATGGGAAATAGATGGGGAAACAGCAGAAACAGTGGCTGACTTTATTTTTCTGGGCTCCAAAATCACTGCAGATGGTTGATTGCAGCCATGAAATTAAAATATGCTTGCTCCTTGGAAGGAAAGTTATGAACAATTGAGACAGCACATTAAAAAGCGGAGACATTACTTTGCCAACAAGGGTCCATAAAGTCAAAGCTATGGTTTTCCAGTAGTCATGTATGGAGTGAGAGTTGGACCATAAAGAAGGCTGAGCACCAAAGAATTGATGCTTTTAAACAATGGTATTGGTGAAAAGTCTTGAGAGTCCATTGGACTGCAAGGAGATCAAAGCAATCAATTCTAAAGGAAATCAATCCTGAGTATTCATTGGAAGGACTGACGCTGAAGCTCCAATACTTGGAACATGTGATGCAAGGGGCGACTCATTAGAAAAGACCCTGATGTTGGGTAAGATTGAAGGAAGGAAGATAAGAGGAAGACAGAAGATGAGATATTTGGAATGGCATCACAGACGCAATGGACCTGAATTTGAGCAAGCTCAGGGAGATGGTGAAGGAGAGGGAAGCCTGGTGTGCTGCAGTCCATGGGGTCACAAAGAGTCTGACACGACTGAGCAACTGACTAACAACAACAAAGGTATTATTATTGTTTTTCAGACACTAAGTCACGTCCTCCTCTTTGGAATCCCATGGACGGTAGCACCTGCCCATGCAGGGGACATGGGTTCAGTCCCTAGGTCAGAAAGATTCCCTGAAGAAGGAAATGTCAACCCAATCCAGTATTCTTGCCTGCGTAAATCCCAAGGACAGAGGAGTTAGTGGGCTACAGTCCATGGGGTCACAAAGAATCAGACATGACTTAGCAACTATACAACAAGCTGTGTTCAAATATTTAAGCTGTATAATTGGCTCAGAGGGTAAAGTATTTGCCTGCAATGCAGGAGACCCAAGTTTAATCCCTGGATCAGGAAGATTCCTTGGAGAAGGGAATAGCTACCCTCTCCAGTACTCTTGCATGGAATATTCCGTGGAGAGAGGAGACTGGCAGGCTATAGATCATGGATGGAGTTGCAAACCAGACATAACTGAGCAACTAATACTTTCACTACTTTCAACGTGATGATTTAATGTACATACGGAATGAAACAATTATCATTACAAAATTAACACATCTCTCATCTCACATAGTTTGTGTGTGGGCGGGGGAGTACTTGAGATGCACTCTCTCAGCAAATTTCAAGCATACAGTACAGAATTGATGACTATAGTCACTGTGCTCTACATTAGAAATCCAGAACTTATTTAATTTATACTGAAAGCATGTACCTTTAACAAATACTTCCCCATATTCCCTACCCCTCAGTCTGTGGCATTCACCATTCTCCTCTCAGGTGCTCTGAGTCAGACCGATTTAGGGTTTCATATATAAGAATCACCCAGTATTTGTCTTTCTTGACTGACTTAACTTCACTTAGTATGATGTCCTTCAGATTATCATTGTTCTCACACATAGAAGAATTTTTGTTTTCTTTTTCACTACTGAATGCTATTTCATTGTGTATTTGTAATAGTTTATTTATATATGTACATATTCAGCACTGGCCACAGGACTGGAAAAGGTCAGTTTTCATTCCCATCCCAAAGAAAGGCAATGCCAAAGAAAGCTCAAACTACTGCACAATTGCACTCATCTCACACGTTAGTAAGGTAATGCTCAAAATTCTCCAAGCCAGGCTTCAGCAATATGTGAACCGTGAACTTCCAGATGTTCAAGTTAGTTTTAGAAAAGGCAGACGAACCAGAGATCAAATTGCCAACATCCGTTGGATCATGGAAAAAGCAAGAGAGTTCCAGGAAAACATCTATCTGTGCTTTATTAACTATGCCAAAGTCTTTGACTGTGTGGATCACAATAAACTGTGGAAAATTCTGAGAGAGATGGGAATACCAGACCACCTGACCTGCCTCTTGAAAAATTTGTATGCAGGTCAGGAAGCAACAGTTAGAACTCGACATGGAACAACAGACTGGTTCCAAATAGGAAAAGAAGTACATCAAGGCTGTATATTGTCACCCTGCTTATTTAACTTATATGCAGAGTACATCATGAGAAATGCTGAGCTGGAGGAAGCACAAGCTGGAATCAAGATTGCTGGGAGAAATATCAATAACCTCAGATATGCAGATGACACCACCCTTATGGCAGAAAGTGAAGAGGAACTAAAAAACCTCTTGATGAAAGTGAAAGAGGAAAGTGAGAAAGTTGGCTTAAAGCTCAACATTCAGAAAATGAAGGTCATGGCATCCGGTCCCATCACCTCATGGGAAATAGATGGGGAAACAGTGGAAACAGTGTCAGACTTTGGGGCTCCAGAATCACTGCAGATGGTGATTGCAGCCATGAAATTAAAAGACGCTTACTGCTTGGAAAAAAGCTATGACCAACACAGTTAGCATATTGAAAAGCAGAGACATTACTTTGCCAAAAAGACGGACATTACTTTGTCAGTCTAGTCAAGGCTATGGCTTTTCCTGTGGTCATGTATGGATGTGAGAGTTGGACTGTGAAGAAAGCTGAGCACTGAAGAATTGATGCTTTTGAACTGTGGTGTTGGAGAGGACTCTTGAGAGTCCCTTGGACTGCATGGAGATCCAACCAGGCCATTCTAAAGGAGATCAGTCATGGGTGTTCTTTGGAAGGATTGATGCTAAAGCTGAAACTCCAGTACTTTGGCCACCTCATGCGAAGAGTTGACTCATTGGAAGACTCTGATGCTGGGAAGGATTGGGGGCAGGAGGAGAAGGGGACGACAGAGGATGAGATGGCTGGATGGCATCACCGACTTGATGGACTTGAGTTTAAGTGAACTCTGGGAGTTGGTGATGGACAGAGAGGCCTGGCGTGCTGCGATTCATGGTGTCACAAAGAGTCAGACACGACTGAGCGACTGAACTGAAATGAGGGAAACAGACACTTGGAGGGCACAAACAAAACCTTGTGTATACCAGGACCCATGAGAAAGGAGCAGTGACCCCACAAGACACTGACCCAGACTTGCTGGAGAGTGTCCAGGAGCCTTGGGCAAAGGCATGGGTCAGCAGTGGCCTGCTGCAGGGTTGAAAGACACTGGACCTTTTGAAGGAGGTTGCCATTATCTTCATTACCTTCACCAAAGTTTGGCCTCAGGTCAAACAACAGGGAGGGAAGACAGTCCCAGCCTTCAAAAGAAAACTGGATTAAAGATTTACTGAGCATGGCCCCACTCATCAGAACAAGACAGAGTTTCCCCCTCAGTCAAGTCTCTCCCATAAGCCTCTTATCCTTATCCAAAAGAGGGCAGAGGGACTGAAAACCACAATCACATAAAACTAACCAATCTGATCACAGGACCACAGCCTTGTCCAACTCAATGAAACTATGAGCCACACCTAATAGGGCCACCCAAGACGAACAGGTCATGGTTGAGAGTTCTAACAAAATGTTGTCCACTGGAGAAGGGAAAGGCAAGTTACTTCAGTATTCTTGCCTTGAGAACCCCATGAACAGTACAAAAAGGCAAAAAGATAGGACACTGAAAGATGAACTGCCCAGGTCAGTAGGTGCTCAACATGATACTGGAGATCAGTGGAGAATAACTCCAGAAGAAATGAACAAAAGCAGCCAAAGCAAAAACAACACCCAGTTGTAGATGTGACTGGTGATGGAAGCAAGGTCTGATAATGAAAAGAGGACTATTGCATAGGATCCTAGAATGTTAGGTCCATGAATCAAGGCAAACTGGAAGTAGTCAAACAGGAGATGGCAAGAGTGAACATTGAAATTTTAGGAATCAGTGAACTGAAATGGACTGGAATAGGTGAATTTAACTAAGATGACCATTGTGTCTACTACTGTGGGCAAGAATCCCTTAGAAAAAATGGAGTTTCCATCATAGTCAAAAAGAGTCTGAAATGCAGTACTTGGATGCAATCTCAAAAATGACAGAAGGATCGCTGTTCATTTCCAAGGCAAAACATTCAGTATCACAGTAATCCAAGTCTATGCCCTGACCAGTAATGCTGAAGAACCTAAAGTTGAACAGGTTTACACAGAACCTTCATAAAACTGTAGAAGACCTTCTAGAACTAACACCAAAAAAAAGATGTCCTTTTCATTATAGGGGACTGGAATACAAAAGTAGGAAGTCAAGATATATCTAGAGTAAGAGGCAAAGTTGGCCTTGAAATTCAAAATGAATCATATCAAAGGCTAATAGAGTTTTGCCAAGGTAACACACTGGTCATAGCAAACACACTCTTCCAACAACACAAGAGAAGACTCTACACATGAACATCACCAGATTGTCAATACCAAAATCAGACTGACTGCATTCTTTGCAGCCAAAGATGGAGAAGCTCTATACAGTCAGCGAAAAAAAAAAAAAAAAAAGACCGGGAGCTGACTGTGGCTCAGATCATGAAATTCTTATTGCAAATTTAGACTTAAATCAAAGAAAGTAAGGAAAACCACTAGACCATTCAGGTGTGATCTAAATCAAATCCCTTACACTTATACATTAGAAGTGACAGATTCAAGGGATTAGATCTGACAGACTGCCTGAAGAACTAAAGAGCCTCATGATGAAAGTGACAGAGAAGAGTGAAAAAGTTCGCTTAAAACTCAACCTTCAGAAAACTAAGATCATGGCATCTGGTCCCATCACTTCATGGCAAATAGATAGCGAAACACTGGAAACAGTGAGAGACAATTTCCTTGGGCTCCAAAATCACTGCAGATGGCGACTGCAGCCATGAAATTAAAAGACGCTTGCTCTTTGGAAGAAAAACAGTGACAAATGTAGACAGCATATTAAAAAGCAGAGACATTACATTGCCAACAAAGTCCGGCTAGTCAAAGCTATGGTTTTTCCAGTAGGCGTGTATGGATGTGAGAGTTGGGCTATAAAGAAAGCTGAGCTCAGAAGTATTGATCATTTTGAACTGTGGTATTGGAGAAGACTCTTGAGAGTCCCTTGGACTGTGAGGAGATCCAACGAGTTCATCCTAAAGCAGATCAGTCCTGAATGTTCATTGAAAGCACTGATGCGGAAGCTGAGACTCCAATACCCTGGCCACCTGATGCCAAGAACTGACTCATTGGAAAAGATCTTGATGCTGGGAAAGATTGAAGGCAAGAGGAGAAGGGGATGACAGAGGATGAGATGGATGGATGGCATCACCAACTTGATGGACATAAGTTCGTGTAAGCCCAGGGAGTTCACCCAAACCCATGTCCATTGAGTCGGTGATGCCATCCAACCATCTTTTCCTCTGCCATCCCCTTCTCCTCCTGCCTTCAATCTTTCCCAGCATCATGGTCTTTTCAAATGAGTCAGCTCTTCACATCAGGAGGCCAAAGTATTGGAGTCTCAGCTTCAACATCAGTCCTTCCAATGAACACCCAGGACTGATCTCCTTTAGGATGGACTGGTTGGATGTCCTTGCAGTCCAAGGGACTCTCAAGAGTCTTCTCCAACACCACAGTTCAAAAGCATCAATTCTTCTGCACTCAGATTTCTTTATACTCCAACTCTCACATCATACATGACCACTGGAAAAATGGTAGCCTTGGCTAGACAGATCTTTGTTGGCAAAGTAATGTCTCTGCTTTTTACTATGCTGTCGAGGTTGGTCATAACTTTCCTTCCAAGGAGTAAGCATCTTTTAATTTCATGGCTGCAATCACCATCTGCAGTGATTTTGGAATCCCCAAAAATAAAGTCAGCCACTGTTTCACTGTTTCCCCTTCTATTTGCCATGAAGTGATGGGACCAGATGCCATGATCTTCATTTTCTGAATGTTGAGCTTTAAGCCAACTTTCTCACTTTCCTCTTTCACTTTCATCAAGAGGCTCTTTAGTTCTTTTTCACTTTCTGCCATAAGGGTGGTGTCATCTGCACATCTGAGGTTATTGATATTTCTCCCGGCAATCTTGATTCCAGCTTGTGCTTCCTCCAGCCCAGAGTTTCTCATGATGTACTCTGCAGATAAGTTAAGTAAGTAGGGTTACAATAACAGTCTTGACATAATCCTTTTCCTATTTGGAACCAGTCAGTTTTTTCATGTCCAGTTTTAACTGTTGCTTTCTGAACTGGATACAGATTTCAGGCTTCTATAAATCTAAAACCATTTCAGATATTTCATATGTACTTAAAAGAACCATTTGGAGGAGGAAATGGCAACACACTCCAGCATTCTTGCTGGGAAAATCCCATGGATAGATGAGACTGGCAGGCTGCAGCCTATGTGGTCTCAAATGGTTGGACATGACTGAGCAGCTGAGTTCACAAAGAATGATTAATAGCTTAGGCTGCTAAACTCTGAAATACTCCTTGAATATTGTTGGCAAGTATGATTCAAGTTAACACACATTTAAAAAGCTATATAAACAGTTTTCCGATGAATCAAAAAATGTGATTAAGACATGATTCTTGTTTAAAAATATCATATATCCATATACCCAACTACTTACTGAACATTTTCCACTGCTTGGCCTAATCTCACATCAAATTCATTATGTGCACAATTTGACCCATCATTTTCCTCCTAAAATATAAGATTGATCCTACCTTTCCTTTTATGAACTGTAAGGTTAGCATTCATTCAAAATATATTTATACAGCACCTACTATGAGACAGTGTGCTGAGAACTCATGCTGACCAATATTGATTTGATGCATGACTTCATGTAAAAAACCAAAAGATACTGCAAGGTACACACCAACTACCCAGCTCATCAGCTATGCAAAAAAGTAGGAATCATTCACCTAAACATCTCCTTCTTCATCAAACCTCATTTTACATATTAAATCACAAAATCCTACTTGTTTTGACTTAATTTCTCAAGTTAACCTCAATTTCACTACCATAGTACAGGCCCTGTTTCCTGGCTGACAAAAATAATCTCCCAAACTGATCTTCCTGCTTGTAGCTCATCTTAGTGGAATCATTCAATACTGGCAGAGAGAAATGGAAAGTTTGTCACTGATCAGGGACTCCCCTCATTTAACTCCTTAGCATGGAATAGAAAACCCTTACTCAAGTTGTTTGAATTTTAGTCTCACATCTCCCAATCTTTTAATAACTACACTTCACTTCCTATAGACCAATTTGACTTTCATTGTGTAGTATCCTGAATACAATATCCCTTTTCATTTCTCCACATATTATTTTGATTCTCTCTGATTGAATGTCTTGCCCTCCCTTTTTGTCTAGTTATTTCTTATCTTTTCTTTAAGAAGCAAATGATAAACCAATATCTTTGAGAAGATTTATAGATCAGTGTCAACACCTACCTCAAAGTGAGATATGAAATTCCCCCTCCATATCCCCCCTCTTCATTATTACATAACTACTGTTTCAGTCTATTTTACCAATTTTTACACTCTAATTATTTTTTTATTTTTGTCTTTGAATTCCTTAAGGAGAAGTCCCTGCTTTGTTATTGTCTGTATACTTTCTGCTTAGTACACAGTAGGTACTCAATAAATTTTAGTCTAATGAAGGAATGGTAAATTCAGTTATTTCTTCATTTTTCATTTACTTTCACACTTTTTCTCAGCATCATAAAAGAAAAGCTCCCTACATATGTGAATGATTCATCCTTTTTTATTTTAATATTCAAGTATACGAATGTAATTTTAGGATAATAAGATTCAAACTTATTCTAAGAAAAGAATACTTCTTCAAAATATTATCTTTCTGAGACAAAATGGGATTACTATTCGGAGACCAGAGGGACAATACAGAGACTCTGGATAGTTACCTATTGTTCACTTAATTATTTATAAAAATAATTTGGATGTTGTGCTAGAACCCAAATTTCCAAGCATGGCAATATTATAAATCTAAGAATAAGAAATATTAATAAATGTCACTACTCACATATCAGCTCAAATTACTTTGTGATGACACAATAAGGACAAAACTGATTCATACAAAGTATATATTTGTATTATTTATATATATGTGTGTGTGTGTGTGTGTGTGTATACATATATATATCCCAGGGGAATGATTGGCACAATTTTCAACATTTAAATTTTTCATTTCAATTTTAATGCTATTGACAAAAGGAAAGCTCAAAGAATGAATATCCTGCTCTTGTATTAAAATTCTTAAGTTAATGAGACCAGAGATTTGTTCTAAAATAAAGTTATGAAATTTTTTTCTTTCTTTTTTCCTCTTTCTCTCTCTCCCTTCGTCCTTCCATCTTTTCTCCTTTCCTTCCTCCCTCCCACCATTCCTTCTTGCCTTTCATAATTCATAAATGATCCAAAGACTCAATTCCTACACACTAAGATGAGGCTAAACTATGAAGAAACACACACATACACAATGTGCACGTTTACAGCTCTCATACTTTTCTTCACTAAAACCTCAAGCCCACGACTCCAAAGAAGTAAGTTTTGAAAAGTGAAAGTGAAGTCTCTCTGTCCTGTCTGACTCTTTGTGACCCCTACCTGGCTCCTCTGTCCATGGGATTCTCCAGGCAAGAATACTGGAGTGGGTTGCTATTTCCTTCTCCAGGAGATCCTCCCAACCCAGGGATCGAACCCGGGTCTCCCGCAATGCAGGCAGACACTTCACCCTCTGGTGAGCCACCAGGGAATCTCACCCTGAGATTAAGAGTCTCACGCTCTACTGACTGAGCTAGCCAGGCTGCTTCAGTTTTGAAAACACCTACACAAGAACGGTAAACCAGGCCACAATAAAATGAAGTTCATTGACAATGGGCGATTGATTTCAGGCACAGTTATCAGCCTTTTACCAGGCTTCTAGATCGGTAAGATATGGTGACTAAAACAGACCTGTCCTATCCATATCTGTAAGTTCGCATCAAAAAAAAAAAAAAAACTTTAATAAAGTCACGTTTACACTAGAATTTCTAGACCCTTAGCTTTGCTGGATCTTTGACTTCTGGTAGTGTACATGTCCAGTGAAGAATACCATTACTGAGGATGACCAGGCTGACTGAGGATGAAATTGTTTTATGACCTAGGGATGGTTACAGAAAATTTGCAGGAGGTTCTTTCTCTGAGTAGAGTGTCTTCTGCCAAACACTTAGGAGGAAGGGTGTACCAGAGAAACAACCCATGTTAAATCCTTGCTTCTATAAGCAAGGTCTGCAAATCTGAAGTATTTGCATCACATAAGAGCTTGAGAGAAATTCCAATCTCCACCCTAGCCCCTCAGCTGGAAGCAGATAAGAGGTAACTCGTATTTACATTAAGCTTCCCTGGTGGCTCAGTTGGTAAAGAATCTGCCTGCAGTGTTGGAGACCTGGGTTCAATCCCTGAGTTGGGAAGATCCCCGGGAGGAGGGCATGGCAACCCACTCCAGTGTTCTTGCCTGGAGAATCCTGAATGGAGTCGCAAAGACTTGGACACAACTGAGCAACTAAACACACCATTAAACCATTAGTTCTCACCCTAAAGTAAGAACAAATTTTTATTAAAAAAAGAAGTCTCAACCTACCTTCTCTTGAAAGACTCTTGGTTTGCCCCTTGTTCCCACCCAAACATAGGTCATACCATGGCCAGATCTGTTGTCGTTCTAATAACTGCATAAGAAACCAAATAGAGAAGCATACAGAGAAAGAATTTGGGGGTGCTACAGTAGACCCTTTTGTATGTTGTCACCTAAATTGTATGAAAGTCATTCCCCTGGTTTGCTTTTGTCTCATTTCACTGATGAGAAAATTGAAGCATCACTAGTGCCATTCTAGATCAGCATTTCTCAAACTCTGCAGTGAGGGGGCAGTCTTTAATTCAAATCCACTTCAAAAAATAACTTTGGTAAAACAATATAATAATAAATTACTAGAAATTGAAAAAAAACAGCAAGCATACAAATATATGCACTGATATTTTATTATTTGATTCATCAGACATGAACATAAACACCAGTTTATCATTGGTCGGTAACAACTTACTTCAGAGTCTGGCACCAGTCAATGGTTACACTGTCAGTGGCACTGCTACAGACCACACAGAACTTGAACCCAGGTGGTCATACACTTCAGAAATAAATAGATTTCAATTCACATCGTCAGGCTTCAGAAGCACCATTTCAATCATGGTACTATAATCACTGACCCCTGAAAGGCACAGCTCAGCCTGCAGCACAGGGTTCCTTGCTTATAGACCAGTACTTAGTTTTTGTCAGTGAACCAAATCAAGTCATAGGCTGTGCAGCACGGATGAAATCATAATGGACCAGAAACATCAGGTGGTTTTAGTTGCTAAGTCATGTCCGACTCTTGTGACCCTATGGACTGCAGCCCACCAGGCTCCTATGTCCATGGGATCTCCAGGCAAGAATACTGGAGTAGGTTGCCATTTCCTTCATCAGGGTTTCTTCCCAACCTGGGAACTGAACGCGGGTCTCCTGCATTGCAGGCAGATGATTTACTGACTGAGCTATGAGGGAAGCCCAGAAACATCAGAGGATGTAATTTTATGTCTCAGCTTTACAACTAGTATGTAGTTCAATGAAGATGTTTTTATTCATCTTCATATATACTCCAGTCTGTAACAGACTAATATATCACATCACTGGGTTGTTATATGGATTCTTTGACAAAGTGTTAGTACTTTGTTTTATACATATTGTTAATTTACAAAATCTAATCTTATATAGAAACATAACCAATTAATTGTTTGATTCCCAATCAAAATTAGGTAGTCAAAACATATTTGCATTTCTCTTAGAACTGCTAGAGATGCTTAATAAAATTATTCCTAGACAATTGATAACAAATTATATTCAAGAATCTTATTTATATCAAGCTGACAACTATCAGTTTATAATCAAAATGGATATGCTGGCTGTCATGATAAAATACAGTATTCTGTATTGATTCACTTGCCTACACATTTAGAAATATGTAAAGATAACAAATTAACTACTTTCCATTATATTGGAATTAAGTCTACTTTTGTAGTACTTTTGTACTTAATTGTTCAGAGTGTCACATGAGAACTCTGAAAAAACAATTTACTTCTCTTTCAAATATATTACATATATTCAATCTATATCCATGTTTTAATCAATGCAAGAGAAACTAACTAAAGATAGTGTTAGAACCATTGGTTCTACCTTTACAATATTGACCAATATTAACAATTCAGCAGCTGTGTTTCTTATTCCTTTAAAAAGTTTTTGTTTCCTTCCTTAATCTTGGTATTTTTTTCAATTTTTTTTTTAACATATATGTGTGTGTGTGTATGCATGTATACTCAGTTGTGTCCGACTCTTTGTGACCCCATGGCTCCTGGTGTGTCCACCAGGATCCTCTGCCCATGGAATTTTTCAGACTAGAATACTAGAGCGGGTTGCCATTTCCTTCTCCAGGGATCCTCCAGACCGAGGGACTGAATCTGAGTCTCTTGTGTCTCCTATACTAGCAGGCAGATTCTTTACCACTAGCACCACCTAAGAAGCACTTACATATATACAAAGTCTAATTTCACTCAGTTTCCAGGAAATTTGGAAGCAATTTTTATCCATTAAAAATGGATATTTTAAATATGTCAACATTCATTTCTAGACTTAGAGCATTTTTAAGTTTATATACTGTTTGACAGCTTTTTCTCATGTTGAAAAATAGATCTGGGTAAGTTAAATCAAAATCAAACATCTGTGATTGCCACAATTGATTCTAAACACAAAATAGCTGAACACTATGAGAACTGATTTAGTCACTGTTTTTTATTGAACTTTATAGTTAGGCAAAATTCCCCAGCATAAGTAAAAAAAATATACAGGAACTCTGGAATTATTACTATGAATCAAACTTAGGTTCCAGGGCTATTTGACAACATCACTATCTCAGGGTATCTATAGGACATTAATCTTTAAGTTTTTATGTACTGGCGTTCTCAGATCCGTTTGAATATATTTAGATTTCCACTAGTAACATCTCATGGTTTATAAGAACATTTCCATATCATCTTCTTAAAAACAGGTAAATAAAATTGGCCAAAACATTTCACTTAAACTTCAAATAGCTTACACTATCACACATCAGACCAGAAATCCATATTTATTTTTTATATTATTCACTATTACATGACTTTTATTAGCATACACTTTAATTCTTTAGTCTCCAAACACATGGAGATTTAAGCTTTAGGCTTCTTGAATATTTTTGCCTTTATCTAATCATTTTAATTACACCTTTATGGTTCAATTTTTACTATAATTTTTAAATAAAAAATCAGCCTCCCACTTGCAAAAGTATTATAGTTTTATATGAAATTGGATAATTAGAAGTTTTCATCCCATTAAGAGACATACCATATTTACTTCAAATTCAATTATCTAATAATTGGCAAATTTGTACATCTACAGTATAAGAGTACCTAAATTCATAATGATGGTCATGCCAGCATTGCAAGAAGCTGAATGTCTCTGGATATCAAAGAATTTTGAGTATTAAACATATTAACTATTTCCAGCATAAACATTGAGAACTTACTATAAATGTATCACTCTTCTGGGTAAACTTCGAGTAATACAGAAATATGATAGGTACCTAGTGTGTGCACGTGCATGTGTGTGCTCAGTCAAGTCTGACTCTTGGCAACCCTACAGACTGTAACCCACCAGATTCCTCTGTCCATGGGATTTGCCAGCTAAGAATACTGGAATGGACTGCCATTTCCTACTCCAGGCGATTTTCACAACTCAGGGATATAACCCGTGTCTTCTGTGGCTCCTATGTTAGCAGGTAGGTTCTTTACCACTGAGCTACCTGGGAAATCACATGTACATGGTACTTACAGATTATTTTATATTAATGAGTTACGATAGGGATATAGTTAATTTGAATACTACTATACATGTACACTGGGGCTTCCCAGGTGGTACTAGTGGTAAAGAACTCACCTGCCAGTGAAGGAGATGTAAGAAACAGGGGTCTGGGATGATCCTTGGGTCTGGAATGATCCCCTGGAGGAGGGCATGTCAATCCACTCCAGCATTCTCGCCTGGAGAATCCTATGGACAGAGAAGCCTGGTGAGCTACTGTCCAGAGAGCCGCAAAGAGTAGGACATGACTGAAGTGACTTAGCATACATACATGTACACTGGAACTGAACAATTAGGCAAATCAATGACAGATGATGGGAGTCAGCTTTCTCACATAGGAGGTGTAGGAAGATACGGGCAAATAAAGGGAAGATGCTAAAATGACTGAGTGGCACTGAATTAGAGAGGGAGACAAGAATATATATTCATGTTCAAATTAGTATGAAAGTGAAAGTGTTAGTCACTCAGTCATGTTCGACTCTTTGTGACCCCACAGTGGGGAGCCAACCAGGCTCCTCTGCCCATGGAATTCTCCAGGCAAGAATACTGGAATGGGTAGCCATTTCCTTCTCCAGGGGATCTTCCTGACTCAGGGATCGAACCCAGGTCTCTCGCATTGCAGGCAGATTCTTTACCATTTGAGCCATCAGGAAAGTGCTTACAGATACAGATGATTATATATTTATAGGTATATGTATGTACACAGGTAAGCATACACATGTATCTTATTTTGTTCTGTCAGTTAAGAGGTCCTAGAAGCAGCAGGATTGCAATAGCAATTTGCATGCTTAGCTCTGAGATCTTGGTTTTAGTAAAAGGACCTTGGCAAAATGGCTGATTCCAGAACTAGGGTAAAAATCACACAAGAAATGCCTATAGTCTCTTGCAGTGCTAGAAGTTAAATGATAAAAACACAAATACACACACTCATACACACACTCCCCAGATAATGGGGATATATCAAAGAAACACTGGAACCAACTTAAAGAACTTCTAATGGCCACAGATGGAAAAATTACAAAATAAATATATTCTATATAATATACCTAACATTAGATTATATCCCAGAGCACAAAATAAGTATCCATGAGTCCATCCTTATATAAATAAATGATTACATAAATAAATAAACAGGCAGAAGAGGCAAATCTTCACACAGACTAATTCTAAATAATTTATGCAGATATTCTATTCTCAAAAAGGGAAAGGTAACTCCTCAGCTTTTAAGTATGGCCTGCTTACAGTGACTTCCTTCCAAAGAGTATGAAAAGAGAGAAAAAGAGTAACTTAATAGTAAGGAAACCTATCATACACTACTTTAGCCAAACAGACCAGAACAAGTTTGAAGGTGGAATATCAGAAAATGAAAAGAATGACCAATCTAGAGTAGAGATGATTCAGTACAGAATAATTAGAAATAAAATTGTTACCATAGAGTGTTCAGTTGTTACCAAGACCCCAGAAAGTCAGCCCTGGGTAACAGAAGCATTTTAATGAGGGCGTTTTTGATAAGGGACACAATATAATTAAAAGAACTATTAAGGAAGGTAATTTTAGTTGAACGGACAAAATAAAAGAAGAAACTGTGATATAGAGAGGCTGTCATTAAGAGAAAATATTAACATGTATAAACATCTGGATTAGAGCAATAGCAGATAAACAGAAGAAAAAAAGGATATAGAATTATGATAGTTTAATTGTAGATGATATCCAGGATAGTAATGATAATGACTTGAATTTTGTGCTGCAAAAGTCATGTGTTGAAGTCTCAAACTTCAATAGCCAAAATCCCACTGTGTTTGGAGATAGGGTCTTCAAAGAGGTAGCTAAGCTAAAATGAATTTAAGGTCATGAGATAGGTCTTAATCCATTATGTCTGGTATCCTTATTAGAAAAGGAAATTAAGACAATAAAAAGCACAGAGAAAAGAGCATGGGAAGACTGACATCGGGAGAGGATAGCCATCCCCAAGCTATGGAGCCAGGACTCAGGAAACCAGCCATACTGACATCTAGATCTGACTTCTAGCTCCCAAAATTGTGGGAAAACACACTGCTGTTTAGGCCGGCCAGTTTGTGGTACTCTGTTACCACACTAACTTTGGGAAGTTAATATAATGATAAAATAATAATTTACACAATAATTTTCAATTCTGAAGTTTTGCAAACTTGTACAATGACCCTGACATCTCAAAAGTTACTGGGAAAATGGAGGAGGGACCTCATGCAGGCTGTAGCAGATGATAAATCCCTCAACAGATAAATCATTGCCCTCTTGAGGTCATTTAAGAAATCAATGATAAAAAAAAAACTTATCCTCTTGTCTGTGCACCTACTAGCCTGAGGGCAAAGTGAAATCTGAGGCCACTTCCTTCTTTTTTTTCACTCTCTGTGATCCTGAAATATAGCAGGAAATATACTAATATTGTTGAGTGAATAAGTTTATATTTCAGACAGTGCCAAGCCCAGAGTCCCCTGCATTTGTCAGTGCTTCATTAATGTTTGTTGAAACAAATCAATAGGAAAAAATGTTTTAAGCTCTAGTCAAAGTTGTAATTATTTTTAAATGTCAATGACACCAACATACCTTAAATGAGAAAACAATTATTAAAGTAATGGGAAAAATATCATGCAAATATCCAGCTACTTCAGGCACTTTAGCTTAAGATGATTTTAATCTTGATTTAATTTGGGAGTGAATACTTTCAATGCCTACCACTGGTTACTACAAATGACAGGGAAAAAAAAAAAAACAACAACAAGGAATGGCTTCTAAGCCCCTCCAAAAACCCCTGCCTAACTGAAAATAGGTTTGTGTTCTCTCTCACATTTCTATTTCAGTCTATAGTTTCTAATGTCTAATGATGTCTATATTTCCAACATACACAAAAGTCTTCTAAAACAATGTTAAATTGGTATCAGTTGTTAATATTTGCCTGGTTTGCAGAGGTGAGAGGGATCAAGTCTTATCATGCTTCCTTTCTGTATTAGCTTAACAATTGTCAAAATGAAAAGACATAGACAGGGGAGAGATTGGAGGAGAACTACATATAGTTCTTGAGATACATATTATGTGCCAGGTATTTTCTGTGTGCTCAGTCGCTCAGCTGTGTCCAACTCTGCAACCTCATAGCCTGTAGCCTGCAAGGCTCTTCTGTCCATGGGATTTCCCAGGCAAGAATATAGGAGCAGGTGGCCATTTCCTTCTCCAAGGGATATTCCCAACCTAGGGTTCAAACCTGCACCCCTTGCACTGGTAGGTGGATTCTTTATGATTGTACCATCTGGGAAGACCTAGGTATTTCCGAGACGACATATATTCAGTTTCTGCAGAATCGGTGCTATGTTTAGTTGCTTAGTCATGTCCGACTCTTTGTGATCCCATGAACTTCAGTCCACCAGGCTGAATCCATGGGGATTCTCCAAGCAAGAATACTGGTGTGGGTTGCCATGCTCTCCTCCAGGGGATCTTCCCAACCCAGGGATCAAACCCAAGCCCCCTGCATTGCAGGCTGATTCTTCACTGTATGAACCACCAGGGAAGCCCATGAATACTGGAGTGGATAGCCTATCCCTTCTCCAGGAGATTTCCTGACCTAGGAATTGCACCAGGATCTCCTTCATTGCAGGCAGATTCTCTTCCAGCTGAGCTACCAGGGAAGCCACATTAGAAGCCATAGCATCTAATGAAATATTAATATGTTGTTTCTAGTTTATTTAAGGAAAAATCGGAGCTTAAATTGGTTGAAGTAACTTCCCAAGTTAAAATATTCACTAAGCGGCAGATCCAGGATTTGGATCCAAAGCCTACATCCTTTAATTTACAACACACTGCCTTTCAGGATTAATGAAACTCTATATCTAAATATTAACAACAATAATTTATTAGCTATAATCATTTCAATTGTCTCTTCCAGGTTAGTAAGCTGCTGTTACCCACCTAATCACTCCTTGCTGTATTATAAACTGACAGCATGAGGAGCCAGCTGGTGGCAACTCACATTGTTTCAGATATCCTTCCAGATCACCCTCCTGCTTTTCGATTTCTCAGGTTTCTTGGTACCAATGTTGTTCAGGTGCTCAGACGTGTCCGACTCTTTGTGACCTCATGGACTGCAGCACATCGATGTCCCTGTCCTTCACCATCTCCCAGAGCTTGCTCAAACTCACGACCATTTTCAGTCCTGTGGTCACTGATGAGTTCAAACTACCGCACAATGTAGTCTTCCAATGCTAGCAAAGTAATGCTCAAAATCCTCCAAGCTAAGCTTCACCAGTACATGAACTGAGGACTTCCAGATGTATAAGCTGGATTTAGAAAAGGCAGAGGAACCAGAGATCAAATTTTAACATCTGTTGGTCACAGAAAAAGCAAGAGAATTTCGAAAAGCATCTACTTCTGATTCATTGACTATGCTAAAGCCTTTGACTGTGTGGATCTCAACAAACTGTGGAAAATTCTTAAAGAGATGGGAATACCAGGCTACCTTACCTGCCTCTTGAGAAACCTGTATGAGGGTCAAGAAGCAACAGTTAGAACTGGACATGGAACAATGGACTGGCTCCAAATCGGGAAAGCTGGAATCAAGTTTGCCAGGGGAAATGTCAATAACCTCAGATAGGCAGGTGACACCACCCTTATGGCAGAAAGCAAAGAGGAACTAAGGTGTGTGTTAGTCACTAAGTCATGTCCAACTCTTTTGTGACCCCATGGACTGTAGCTGTCCAGGCCCCTCTGTCCATGGTATTTCCCAGACAAGAATACTGGAATGGGTTGTCATTTCCTTCTCCAGGGGAGTCTTCCCAACCCAGTGATCGAACTCGGGACTCCTGCATTAAAGGCGGATTCTTTATCATCTGAGTCCAGGAATCTACTTCCATAGCCTGCTAAAGGTCACTCCCAATGAATACTCATTATTCTTCTATGAATCTTGATGCATATTCCATCCCTAGCTATCACCCAGTATGCACAGTGATTCTTTTATTGTGTAAGCCAAAGAGTAAAAAAAAAAAAACCAAAAACAAAACTCAGACATTAATGGTTAAATTGTCATTTGAAAATCAGCTAGTAATATGGAAAAATGTGTTTGGCATCCTATGTTTTGCCTGCTGCTGTAGGTCCTGCAATCAAGCACATAGCAATATTCTCAAACAATTGTATCAAATAACAGTTAATTATAGGAAATCTAGTACCACTTAGGAAGCTTGCCAATAATAACAATAATGATAATAAATAATACCTCTTTACAATTTTTAGGAGATGAGAACAGCGATGATTTGGGAGGTGGTAGCCAAACACTACTTAGATTTTCAAAATGACTTATATATGCAAAAATACGGTTAGAAGAAGAAAAATTCTTGACTCTCATTTCATCGTATGCAAACAGAACTAGTAAATACTAATGTGTGACTGTGCTGTTTTATGGCCCATATATTACATGCAGAAGAGCATAGTGCTTACGTAGTTAGGCTTTAAAACTAGACACCTGTGTTCAAATCTTAGCCTCTACATACTAAGGAAATAACCTGGGATGGATTTTCAACTAGGAATCACAATCATGAGGAGATAAGTATAATTTATTTGAATTAACACATAAAACAGAATTAGAAGAGTGCCTAGCAATTAGCAAACTCTCATATATACTAGATATTATTACTGCTTTTTTTAAGTTAATAGCTATCTTTTTTTGTAAAAAAAAAATTCAAATCACTGACTTATTTGTTTTTCCATTTTCCTACCACTCCATAACTTTTCTAGTAGTAAAAGCTATCAGTCCATCTCTAAGTCACATGCTAGATCTAGCATCATTTTAACACTTAGGTTGCTACCAGTTGGTTTAGGTTTTCCCAGAAACAAAGCCTGAGACAAGAAATCAATTGCATGTACTTTACTTGGGAGATGATTATATCCTTGGGGGTTGAGGACAGGAGTTGGGAAGGGGAAGAACAAAAACAAGAGGTGTTTTCCAAAAAGTTAACCCGTGAGTAATGAGCTCAGACCTGCTAGCGATTCTGAGAGGCAGTGTTGGATACTTGCCTCAGAGCTATTCTATCCCAGGGGTCTGGTAACTGGAGCATTCAGGGAGCATCCATCATAGCTTGAAGGCTGCTTGTAGAGGCATTATTTCTTTCAGTGCATCCTGCGCCTCTCCACTGTCATCTCATCCTAGGTCCTTATTTTAGATTGATACAGCTATATTTTATCAAATGCAATAAGATCAGCATGACTGACATCCTCACATAATTCAATTACGCAAATGACTCTCCTCAGAGATGCCATTTCTGATAATTCTATTTTAAAATAGCACCCCACTCCCCTTAAAAGTCAAAAATTTATTTCAAACATTAGCAATCTTTTGTCCAAGATCAATATACACAGCAGATTCTATGAATGGATTTTAAAAACTAGGATCTAGATGACATTATGATTTATATAAATCTTATTATGTTTTAAGTCTTAATATGTCACCAAGAAAATGGGGATCATGAAATCTATTCCTAGGGTGTGAGAATTGAATGAAATAATATAAATATGCTATAAAGCACTATACAAATGTACTACAAAAACTTTATTCTTATACTTAACATTTCTTAATATTTCATACTAAATTTTCTGTACAGTTCATTTTATTTCATTTCCATTTGCCTTCCTGAACCACTTACTTTTGTCTATTTTGTTTGGTTTGTTTCTTAAATCCCTTAGAATGCTCTGTATGCCCCAACATCTCTTCCTGTGTC